>NW_026067933.1:9001597-9034986 GCF_014885135.2 Alexandromys fortis
ATTTATCTCTAGAAACCAATTATGAGTGAGTACATCTCATGTTCATCTTTTTGGGTCTGGGTTACCTCACTCAGGATAGTGTTTTCTATTTCCATCCATTTGCATGCAAAATTCGAGAAGTCATTGTTTTTTGCCGCTGAGTAGTATTCTAATGTGTATATATTCCACACTTTCTTCATCCATTCTTCCATTAAAGGACATCTAGGTTGTTTCCAGGTTTTGGCTATTACAAATAATGCTGCTATGAACATAGTTGAACAAATGCCCTTGTCATATGATCGGGCATCTCTTGGGTATCTTAAAGTCCATTCTGCTAGCTGATTCCTTTTTGTCATGGTGTCAGAAATACCCACGTAAACAACTTCAGAAAGGATTTCATTTGTTCTGAGTTTCTTGCCCACCATCACTTAATCTCATGGCTGTGGGGCCTGCAGTGCATCATGGGGAGGAGGATCATCAGGAAAAGCTGCTCCACTCATGTGAAGGCTGGGAGGCAAAAAAGTAGAAGGGGAATGGGAACAACAGATAGCCTTCAAAACTTGTCTCCAATGACCTTTGTTGTCTAATGGCATCCATCCATCCATCCATCCATCCATCCATCCATCCATCCATCCATCCCAATAATCAGTTCACCAAGGGACTCATTCAGGATGAAGTTGGAGCTGTCATGGTCCAATTATTTGTGTAAAACAACCAAATCAAGCCAAGGTAAAGTGTTCATTTCTGTCAGGTAATCATTTAGTGGATGTCTTTAGATTCAAACCATGTACTCATGGATCAAGACCTTCTATACTTGGAGAAATGGTAAAGGTGTATAAAATCCATTGTCTTTCATTTACTTATTTGTCTATTTATTTATGTATTTGGTTTTTCAGATGTATTTGTTTTTATTTTATAAAAATGTGTGTGTACTTGTATACATGTATGTGTACTCCCTGTGTGTTAGTGCCCACAGGGACAGAAAGAGGACATCAGATCCCCTGAAACTGGAATTAGAAGCAGTTGTGAACTACCATGTGGCTACTGGAAACTGGATCCTTTCACTACCTGAGTCTCTTCACTACCGAGTCAGTCCTGTAGCCACCTCCTGTTGTCCTTAACTAAACACAACTTCAGATAAGGTGTGTATAGCAGGAAAGATGATGTCAGACACTTTAAGACATTGTTTCTCAGTAGGCCAGACTTTCTGTTTTGAAAGGTTACATGTTTCAGAGGACTCCAAAATTACATATGCTTTTATTTTCTGATAGGCATATGAACAATTCCTTAGAGGTGAAATAATTTTCTTTGGCATACAAAATGCTCTAGCAAAAATATTTATCATACCTTTGACATAACTTATTTTGAATAAATGTAATGCAAATGCGGTTTCAGTGGGGTATAATCCTGGGTTAAAGGATCTGATTTGATGGCCTTTATAGTTAGTTTGAAGTTATTTTGAGACAGGATTTCTGGGTATCCAGGCTGGCTTAGAACTTGTGGTCATCTGGCACCTTCCTCCATGAACTTCTTTTTATATAGGTGTGCACTACATCCACTTAATTCAAAATTTTAATCAATGACTGAGGAATCATTTTAAACTGATTGAGGATCATATATCAAATGATTCTGCCATGGCACTCCCAGTCATGGTCCAAACAATTAAAGATTAATCAAAAAATTACTAATTGTTACAAGTAGAAATGGCTTATTTATAAGTAGTATTGCAATAGATGTGTGCTGGTTCACTTTGTCAACTGGACACAAGATGGAGCTGTCTGGAAAAAGGGACCCTCAGTTGAAGGACTTCGTTCACCACATTGACCTGGAGGATTTTCTTCATTGATGTTCAATGTGGGAGGCCCAGCCTACTGTGAGTGGTGTGAACTACGGGTAGGTGGTCCTAGGTTGGGTAAGAAACTGTTTCTTTGTGTTCTCTACTTCGGTTCTTGCCTACAGATTCCTTCCTGTAGGAACAGAGCGTAAACTGTGAGGTGAAATAAACCCTTTTCTCCTTCATGTTAGTTTGGGCCACTGTCCTGGCCACTGCAAAGGACAGACAGGCCAGGACAAGATATTGCTTCATTTCTAGCTTTTTAATCTTAGAACTACTCCACCTATAGATCCAGGAGGGAATATACTGGAAGAATCTTTTGAGATTTGTGAAATCAGATTAGAACAGAAATCTATTTATAAAATTTTCATTCTGTTTTAAGGAAGAAGTTTACTGACAGGTTAGTAATAGTTGAAGGGGTGTACAGAACTTTCGAGTCTCTGTTTTTGTTAAAAACTACCATTCTTTTACTAGAGCCGTTATTTTAGGGGAATGTCCATTGTGTGACTAACCAGAAATAGAGGGATATGAATATAAGTTACAACTGTCCACGGAAAGAGGGGATAGGAGGGAATAGATTTTCGGAATTGAACATCAGTCTAGGTAACCCCATTTTGTTTCATGTATTGTCATATTTCAAATTAGGAAAGAAAGGAAAAATCGTTAGAGTAAAAATACTTTTAAAAACTATCATTTACCTTTGACTTTCATTTGGAAAAGTAGCTTAATATCTTAATAAATCATGTTTGAAAGAAGTTAATTTTAAAAGAGAATAATTGTCATTCTAAAAATGAGAACTAGGCAAGCCACAGACTCTGAAAGATGTATTTTGCAGTGGTTACATAAGAGTCAATTAATTCAGGGAACTATTTTTGCCATCCTAATGCTAAGAGCATCTTATGAAAGAGAAGTTAAAAGGATATATTTAATAACTTTGGAATCATAGCTGGTTATTTTATCATAGTGGGTTAGGTTTATCAAAAGGTCAATCTGAAAAGTTCTGTCATTGGAAATACAGCGAGCGAACTAACCAAATACATGCACGTGCTTCCATCTAAAGGTGAAACCTATGTAACTTTGAATGAATGATTGGTCTAATCTCACTGGATCTAATAATTTCATTTTAGTTTCATCTTGGACTCATTTCATCCTTGTGACATTTAGCGAAATCTACAAACAAACTTTCAAATAATCGCATTCAACAATTTTATAGGTAGACTTTTAAGTATACTTCCACGTTGCTGTGGAATGAGACTGCTCTCCGGACATAGATGCTTGGTGGGGGATGAGATTTGATTGTAATTTAGAGAAAAATTAGCAAATGCAATCATCTGGTCAAGATGCGTCCACAAATTAGAATTTTAAGAAAAGTTTTATGGGAATGTGCAGAGCTTTCTCTATCCTAAGAGGAAAATGACGAGATTTATGGGATTTCTATTTAAAAACTGATCCTGTGCTCTCTTTCTTTCTTGTTCTCCAAACTCTGATAGAACCTTCTCAGCTGCACAAAAATCAATCACACTATATCCATCGTTCCTTAAATAAAATATAATTCCTTTTCCTAATCTCAGACACCGTACATGATTTGGTTGCTATCCATCTTCTTAATCTAGGGCCAGGCCATTCTTTCATTTTCCACTGCACGCAGACCAGCCCTCCTTCAGCTCTGCAAGCACAGTCCACTGACTTCTCCGTCTTTGCATCTGCTCTTCATGTTGCCCGTTTCTACGCGTGGCTGCTTCCTTTTTGTTCTTGAAGATGGTAGTTGGCGTTCTCTTTCACTAGCCTAGCCTTGGTGTATATTTACTTATGCTCAGCGTTTATTTGGTGATCTTCTGGTGAACCTAAACTTGGCTGGCTTAATCTTTATCCTCAGTTTCTACTGGATGTGTAGAAGCTGGTCAGTAATTACTAACTGATGCAGTAAGTAAAATGAATTGAGAGATTAATGCTTGCACAGCCCTGAAATAAGTGCCTTAAAAAATCTCTAGGAGCTTAGTGAAATGAAGACATAGGAGATAGTGATGTTTTGAACATTTTGAAAACTATAAGGAAATTTAAGCCACGATATGAAACTTCCCAGGAAACTTGTGTAATATTTTGAACTTGAATTTGGAATTTTTAGAAACACAAAATATTGGAGGATTTTCAGAAACTCTGAAGACTTATAGTTGACTCCTTTAAATAAGTTGATAATTTGGCAGTTAGTAAGTACAGAATGAAAACTTGACTAGCATGCCACATAAAAATCAAACAAACAAAAACAAAAGAATTTTCTCTATTTAGATCTTGACAGGCAAATGTGGAATTTTTGTTGGAAGTTAGGACAAATAATTTACTCTCGCCAGAAATATCAAGTTAGCAAAGTGTTTTTGTTTATCATGACAGCATGCTTGTGATATGAGCAGAGAGCAAGTTTCATGTTAACGTCAGAATTAGCAAAGATTGCATCCCAACGCAAGGTGAATCCAGCCTTAAGTTGGTTTGGTATATCATCTTGGCAACCATGAGTAAATATTTTAGGCAGAGCTTGAAAAGATGCTGGAAGGCCAAGCAAACATTTCAAGAATTAGGTAATTGGCACAATGCAAGGTGGCTGGGCACAGTTGGGGAAAGTGTCAGAGCGGAGAATCCCTACCAAGAGAGACGGTTTGTGCAATTAGCTCTCTGAACTTTAACCCTTCCAGAATAATTAATGAGTAACAGAGGGATCAAGACAAAGACACAAAGTGATATGGTGGATGCTGGCAAGTAATACATCAAAGAATGCTCGTAATTGGCCCTGTGGCTTTCATGCTTTGCCCTATTTTTTTCAATTCATTGCCTCAAAATAATGGGTTCAGGTTCATTATCAACAGGTTTTAGCAGTAAGAGCATAACATCGCAACAAAGCTTGGATTGTGGCGGTGTTAAGGCTAAGGACAAAGTTGCAGTTGATAACCACTGTTTGAAGAAGAAGAACTGTAAAGTCCTTCTAAATGAAACCACAGCTCTTCCGCTCATATTTTCAATCTTGAAAACTTTGTATTTTCCAACTCTACAATGCTGGAATATGGTTGGTGTGGGCAGGTATGTATAGTTCCAATTCAGTGATATTTAAGGCCATTGTGAGGTTGGTTATTCACTATTATTTTAAATGAAGTTGAATTGCTGACATACTATACATAAAAACATCGAGTGTCTTTTTTCCTTCAAGCATACAGCTCTATGATCTTTTTATGTTTTTGGACGATACAGTTCATAGACATTTTGACTCACTTTGATAACTTATTTTTATGATTCTAAGAGAGACCTGTGCAAAGTTTCCTCAGAAATTTCTAATGTAACTCTTCTGAATTCCAGTTAAGACAAATTTGTTTTCTACATAGCTCATATTTTAGTGATAACTTATACTGTGCAAAAAATGCCATTTATCATTTAATATTTAATTTTATGTGTAAATTAACTATGAAAGACAATATCAGTTTTAATTTTAACTTGGCAGGAGAATATTTTTAGATCTCTTAAGTCCTTAGACATTACTATTGTAATCATGTATTTTTATTTTCATACTCTTGAATCTGTATCTTGTATTTTCAAATCTCCTGTATCTTAAATTTTAGATACTAAAATGCCGCTATGAAATTCCAAAGATCAGTTAAAAATAACCAATTTAGACTTTTGTCATTTAGAATTTTTTGTAATATGAAATATTACCATATCTAAATATATTCATATTTATTTTATTAAATATTTCTGTATTTTTGACTTTTATGCTATTTATCAAAATGTTACAATATTCCAGTAAGATACAATTGTTATTAATATTTCATTAAAAATTCATAGACACTTGAAGAAAAATTAGAATAATAAAAAAACCCCGAAGGGGCCAAGTTACAGGTTCAGTTGTATAATTCCTGGTTAATAAAGCATCTACTAAGATGCTCTGAAGATGCTTGATACAGATGAGACACTGAAACAGATTTATTTTGGGGGTATACAGTTAAGTATTTGTATCACAATGAAATCTGTGTCTATTGCATAAAATATATCTGTCAAACATTTGATATTTGCTAACCAATGTTTTATGGTATCATAGTTCTTATACACATAGGAAAATGATTGATGCTTTGTAGGAAAACTGGGAGGGAAAAGCTTAGCTTTTGCATTTTCTATTGCACAGTTAGTTGACCACGGCCTGTTTTCTTTGTGGTATCTGAAAATCTGCATTAGACTTAAAAATGAAGACATTATTTCGTAGGTTTAAGGTCACTTTGAAAAGCACTTCATATCTCTGCTACAAATTTGTTTTCAGACCTTAATTCTGAAGCTTTGGAAAGAGTTTTGAAAGTTCTTTATGAAAACAGATGGGTAGGATGTGTGTAGCTGGAACGGAAAGATTGTGGTCTAGTGTACAACGACAGGCACTACAGGGAAGCTACTGCAAGTTTTCAAAAATGAACCAAGTTAACTGAGTTTTGAGTCTGAATGTGTATGCATATATTCCTTTACCTTCTTAACTGACTTCACATACATAGAAAAATTAGATAGATATATGCAGATCTATTTCTCTTTTAAGAGTTTCATAGTGTTAGTGCTTATTTATGTCTGTTATCTATGTGATGTCATTTGCACATTGGTGTGAAGGAAACCAGGTCATATTTTTGCATGGAAGCATCTACTTGGTTCTGTCCAGTTTGCTGAAGTGGTTATTTCTTTCCACTTTACTATCTGAACATTCTTGATGGAAAATCAACTCGTTGCAAATGCAATGTTTAGTTTTTTGACGTTCAGGTATATTGCATTAATCCACATTTTTTCTTAGCCATTTCCACCTAGCTTTAATTACTATAGCTCTGTTGGAATTTTTTTTGTTATTTGAGAATTTTTGTGCATGTACATAATATATTTTGACTATTTTGATCAAATTCCACCTTTAACTTTCTCCTCCAACTTTTTCCTATTCTTGCAACATTTTCCCATTCCAACTTTTTGTGCTCTTTTATTTTAAAACCACTGAATCCACACAGTGCTACCTGTATGTGGATAGGTATCAGAGCATAGAGAGTCACAGAGAGAGAGGTTACATCCCAGAAGAAAACTGACTCTTCACTCCTAGCAGTCATAATTGCCAATACCTCTTCAGCTTTGGATGGGATTTCATGATTCCCTTTCACATCCATACTGGAATTTTGTCTTGATTTACCTTGCACTTATCTTATGCACACAAGGACAGCCACTATTATTTCCGGTGTGAAAAGATATGACCTGGTCTGGTAAACGTTGTTTTGCTGAAGCTGTCTTCCATAACTTGCCTCCTCTTCTGTGATGATCTCTGAGCCTCGGGGAGAATATAACCACTATACACAACAGTCTTGTATTTCGGGGAGAATGGTGGTTATATATCTGCATACACAACAGTCTTGTATTCTCTGCAGGTTGAACAGTTGTGGGCGTCTGTATTAGTTACCATCTGGTATAAAAAGAAACTTTTCTGATGAAGATTGAAAGATACACCATCATATGAGTGTAAAGAAAGAAGTTAGGTAGCGGTTATTGCACCTGTTTGCTAGATTAATAGTACAAGATTTCTCCTAGGGCATGTGATGCAGTCACTTGTGGGTTTTGGACCCATTTAATGGTACCAGGCATGTGTTCCATCCATGTAATGGGCTTTAAATATAACCTTAACATGATTGGTTACTCCAGAACATTCATGCCACTAATTGCATCAGTATGAATAGCTAGCTGCTAATTTATCTCACAGGATTCATACCTGGGTAAGAATGTCATTCCATTTCTTCTCTGGAAGTATGCATGGAACTCATAACATTCTGAAAGCTAGCTAGTAGTAACGAAACTTTCAGGTTTGAGTCAATTATGCGGTGTCTTCATCAATACAGGCTTACTATCAAATTCTGAAAAGTAATCAATGACAATAGCCTGTAAGGTTTGTGGTGTTGCAAGGAAACTGCTAGTTTGTCTTCCGGCCACTCAGACCTGAAATAATCACACAGAAACTATATTATTTAAATCACTGCTTTGCCCATTAGCGCTAACTTATTGGCTAACTTTTACATCTAATTTAACCTGTTTCTATTAATCTGTGTATCGTTATGTGGTTGTGTCTTACCAGCGAGGTTCAGAATCTGTCTCTAGAAGGGCTACATGGCTTCTCTTTGACTCTGCCTCCTTTCTCCCAGCATTCAGTTAGTCCCCGCCCCCTACCGCCTACCTCTATTCCCTGTGCAGGCCCAATTATTGTTAACCAATTGTATTCAGAGCATACAGAGGGGAATCCCACATCATTGAGGGGCATTTTTTGGGATCCTATTGGCTAATAACTCAAAAAAATGTTAATTCTAGAAAAATTGAAAGCAGTTAGTATAAAATCTATCTATTTATTAAAAATATATTAAGGCACTGCTTTGCATTCTTTATATTTTTATGCATTTAGAATCAATTTTTTTAGAGAATATATTGCCAAAATTTTAGTTGTCATTGTGTTAAATATACAAAAATTGTAAGAATTGGCGTAAAAATGGAAAAATTAACTTATAAAGCTTATGTATCTGTCCTTTTCAACATATTTTAATTTAATTCATCAGATTTTTAAACTTGTAATATATACTTATAAAATGTATGTAAAATACCAGCTTTCTAAAAAAAAAATGCAATCCATGCCTAGCACTGGGTCATTTGTATGATAGCTGGTGGTATCTCGAAGAGCCAACGTTCCTACCCCATTATAGGCTAATTCTAATAAATTCATATTATATATGATGTATATGTGTATGATGAATATATTTTAGGAAGCTTTTACAGTAGTAGGTCTTCATGTGACATTTTCTTTTCTTTTCTTTTTAAGTCTTCAGTGTTGGTTATTTCTTCCCTTACTCCCTCCACTTTGACTTCTATCTCCATCCCCTTCCTAATCTATCATTCCCCATTTGCCCATTTCATCACCGGCATTCTCTCCATCTTCTCTTGAAATACTACATTGGCCCCTTAGTAGTTCTTCAACTTCTACCTTCTACCCCAGTTCTTTGTCATTTCTTCTTACCAATGCTTAATCATTCTGTGTTCCATCTCCTAACCTAGCTTTCTTGTAGCATGACTTCCTAGTTATTCTGGGCACACTAGAAATCCTGAATCCTCTTGCCAAGTTCTATAAACTAAGAGAGTTTATTATTGCCTAACCGGCTTGGCTTGACTGTCTAAAAATGGCTGAACAGAAGTGACAAGAATGGACACGCATGTCTTCTTTCTGGAAAATAAGGTCTTGGAAAACAAGCATGTCATCTTCCATCATTAAGTGTAATATTATCTATGTTTTCATATTTAGCCTTATTCAGGTTCAACACCTCTATTACAGATTTTATGAGTTTTTCATTTTAATATTAAAACATGTTAGATTTGCCTGATGATTTCTCTGCCTTTAGGGATGATGATACATTTTACATAAGATGAAATCTAAACAGTTTTGAATTTAGTAGTCCCTAGGTAAATCAATATAATATTCAACGGGTATTTTTATGACCATATAATACACCTTTGTTTTTGACAATTTTTTTCTAAGAAAACTGAACCCAAATTATGAATAAAATTTGCATTCCAATATACCACTCTTTCATTTTAACTATATCATTTTTATAATGTTTAAATGATTTTTTATTTATTAAGTACATAGCTGTAAAGTACAATTATATAATTTCAGTGAATACAAGTTAACCTTTATCCCTGGGAAATAAATACATTCTCTTTTGTCTCACATATATTTCTTTTAGGATTAACACACATTTCCTAGTTTAATTAATAAATATTTTTCACAAATGTATGAAATACACAGCATAACTGAAAGTGAATTTCTGTTTTGTTATTTAAGCTTGGGAAAAACTGAGCACATCATTGTAGATAGCAAGACATTCTGATAACAACCAATGTTGAGATCCAGAAAGGCATGAACATTCATAAGAGAATTATTTAAAGTGAGGTTTATGCTTTATGCAGTAATTTCAGAATTTGTTGCAATGTGTGCTTTACGTAAGCTTAGCAACGATTAGAAATTACTGAAGAACTGCCTTTAGACCTAGTCAAGAATATATTTTTTTAAGGAAAAGAAAATAGGAATAGTTGTCAAATTTGATAGTCTTAAAATAATAAATCATTTCTTTAAAATAGCTTTGTTTATACAGAATATTAAAATGTCAGTCAGGATAAATATTCTGTATTGCAATGTACCTGAGTTGCCCTTTAAACACCTAATACCTTGATCCATATTCAATTTTTTTTCACTTTAGTCTGCCTGCTGTGATGAAAGAGTCATCTCATCTTGTATTAATTTCATTTGATATATAGAATATCATTATGTGGCAGCTGTTGGAGTAAGCTTGAATTCACAGAATTGCTAAACTTTAAAAGTCATACTTAAAACTTCTTTTGCTTCAGAGATATTTTCCTTTTCATTTAGGAGTCTACTTTTCAATTGAATTCAGATAGCAAAAATGTTAATTGCTTTACTATAGACTCTTACTATGTTAAACACTTCATTTAAAAAATCATTTTCTTATATAAGAATCAAATAAAGCAGATGAAAATGCTGTGTGAATATATTTTTTCACCTACGTTTTGCCCTTCTTTCCTTTAATCATTCTGTAAATAGGCCAAAGTGTCCCGTGTCTATAATTTAGCGGCACATATTAAGCAAATTCTGTTGCTCATAATTTGAATGTTTGCCTGTTTGAGTGGTACTTTGGCATTTCCACTGTATGTTGCCCTCTTACAAGACTGTGTTCAGACCCATTTGGAAGAGATTTTCTTTCCTTTACTTTCCTGATAAAAGTGAAACACCCAGTATTTTGACTAAATTTGTTATAGTTATCTGAGAGTGCTCTGTCCTTGGCCACTGAAGAGGCTTATTACTTTAAAACTGCATTTTGACATTGGAAATGAATGTATCCCAGTACTTCTTGTCAAGTTGACCCAAGATAGAGCTATATTGGAAGGGGAGCTGCTGTTGAGGAACTGCCTCTATCAGATTGGTCTATAGCTGAGACTGTGGGACATTTTCTTGACTAATGGTTGATGGAGGAAGGCTCAGCCCACTGGGCAGGTGATCCTAGGGTGTATAAAAAAGCAAACCGAGAAAGCCATGAAAAGCAAGCCAATAAGCAGAATTCCTCCATGGTTCTCACTTAAGTTCCTGCTTGAATTTTTTCCCAGAGTTCCCTCAATGGTGGATTTTGATAGTTATGCAAACAAATAAATTCTGTTCTCCCCATTTTGTTTTTATCATAGTGCTTTTCACAAAAACTAGGACACGCCCCCATTATTCCACTTTTTTCATCCACTTTTGTACTACTATCCCCCATTCATTTAGGCATTCTTCCCTCCACCCCCACCAATGGTTCTTTTCAGGTTTTCTGTATTGATTACCACAAGCTAAATACAGAAATCTAAGGATTTGATGTTACAATTTACATACGATTAAGAACCTGAAATGTTTGTTTTCATACTTCTGTATTCCTTACTTAGTGTAATATTAGCTACGTCATTCAATTAATTTCATTTTTCCTTATCATGGAATAAGTTTCCATTATACATTTTCTTTATGCATTCATCAGATGATGGACATTTAGGCTAATTCCATGTCCTAGATACTGCAAATATAGCAGCTATCAACACAGATGACATCGTGCTCCTGTATTAGGAAATAGTCCTTTGGGACTATGCCCTAGAGTGGTATAGTTGGGTCTCATGATAGATCTATTTCTAGTTTTCTTAAGGGACTGTTATGCTGATTTTCATAATGACTATGCCATTTGCTCTTCCATCAGTATTACTGGGGGGCCTCAATTCCTTGCATCCTCAGCAGCAATTGTTTTGCTTTGCTGTCTTAAGGTTAGTCATATTGTTTGGTGTGGGAGGAAATGTCTAAGTAGTTTTCATTTGCATGTCCCTGGAAGCTAATGATGGTGAACACTTTAAAAAAATATATTTTAGCTTTTTGTGCCTTTTCTTCTGAGAATTCCTTGTAGTTCAGTTCCATAATCCACTTCTTAGGTTGTTATTTTCATGGTATATTGTTTACTAAGTTCTTTGTGTATACTAGACACGACTCTGTCACATGTATAGCTGGCGCTCTTTCCCATTCTGTAGGCTGCTTAATCAAATCGTCAAGTTTCATTTGCAGTATGACGATTTGAATGATTTCATGAAGTCTCACATGTTGGTTGTTGGTTTAGAAAGTTCTTACCTTAGCCTATATTCTCAAAGGCTCTCCCCACTCCTTCTAAAAGTTTCAAGTTTTAGGTCAAACACCAAGATCTTTGGTACTCTGGGAATTGATTTGTATCCAGGATGGGAAAGGTCATGTTTCAAATTCCTCTCCGTGTAGATACCAGTTTTTCCAACAGCTTTGGTTAATGATGCTGTTTATTCTTTAAGTTTTGGCATATGTGTCAAAATTCAGATAGCTATAGGATTAGTTTAATTTGATCTTTTGGTTTATCTGAGTCCAAAGAAGTAATGAATGGATATATTTCAAATTTTAATACAAGAAAAGATGTTGCATTAAATAAGTTTTATTGAGAATAATATTGAATTTATTTGGACATTTTGAAATGTTTGCATACTTATTTGCATATACATATGTATTTATATGGCTTAAAATAGTATTATTTTCATGTATTTATGTATTTATATATGAAACAATTGTATACATATATTTGAGTTATTTTTACATTATAGAAATGAGTTCATTCCATTGTATAAATCAGAAGTTTTCAACCTGTGGATTTTGACTCCCTCAGGGTTCAAACAGTCGTTTCACTGGGGTCCCCTAAGACCATTGGAAAGCACAGATATATACATTATATTTCATAACAGTGGCAAAATTACAGGTATGGAGTAGCAATGAAAATAACTTTATGGTTGGGGAGTCAAAACATGAAGGAAGTGTTGTAAAGGGTCGCAGTGTTAAGAAGGTTGAGAACCTCTGATATGAATAAATATGTTTGTGTTTAGACTTTTTAAAAACATGTAGGTATAAAGGAATCATCATAAACTAGTAGGTGCTAAAAGTGATCAGAAATCTTCATTTATTACAGTTATGCTAGGACCAGAGGAGAACATCTGAAATGGTTTTAAAATTAATTAGCAGAGAGACGGATTAATCGTGGCTTGTGAAAGAGTTTAAATAGTTTTTGTATGGCTTTGGTCAAGAACTCAAAAGTCTAACAGCTAAGATAGGGACAGTGGGGGGAAGGTAAAATAGAAGATTTTTAAAGTATTGACACATTTTCCAGTGTAAGATTCACTTGATGTTGAAGGGGACTAAACATGTGAAATCAACATAAACCTAAACCTGCAGTTCGGAAACTACTGACTAAAAGTGTTCTGTCAAGCCAAGGTGAGCATCTGAGCATCTCAGAAGATGGAATCTTCAATGTCTTCTCCTTTCCGTGTCTTTATTATCAGCATGAAAGAGAATGTGTATCAAGTGCACTACTTTACCGGAATTCTTCATTTATTATAATCAGTTCTGAGGAGACAATTTCAGGAATTGTAAGTGCTATTTTCATAGTGTAGTCATGTGGATATTGCTATCGTTGTCTTAGTTTTTATTGATCTTCTTTACCTGTAGTTTTTCTATTCGTCATACTGCTTATTGATGTCCTGCCTTTTAATCAAATTTTCTAAAAGTTTTACCCATTTTATTGGTTCTCCTCACACAAAAGAATCAATTTGAGCATCATTGCTTTGTGAGTGTGTGTGTGTGTGTGTGTTTGATACTGGGGATTGAAAGCAGGGCTTTGTTCATGCTGGGAAGCTGGGCAGTTACTCTGTTACTGAGCTACAACCTCAACTGTTTTCTTCCTCTTTATACTTTTTATATTTGCTTCACTTCATTTGGGAGATAATGTTTGTTTGTGTGTGCGAGTTCAGGACGTTAGGCTAAAAAAAGAAAAAAAGAAAAAAATCGAAGTATGAAAAATTTAAAACACAAACCACAGTCAGCAAATTTGAAGAATTATACCCACCTGTTTTTACTGTTCTGAAAGTTGCAAAGTTGCATTTGTATTTGTATTGGCTTGTTACATTCATGACTTACTTTCATTTGTAGTTTTTTTTTAACTGTGCTCAGATTCAATATATATATTATTTATTATATATAATAAATTTATAAATATAAATATAAATGTGTATGAAAGTGAGCATACCTTTACAATAAAGAAATGGTCCCATCAGATGAGAATGTGCATGCTTAGGATGGCATGCTCGCTCACACACAAGAGTTAAAATTATCTGCTGGGTTGCCAACAGTTTCCTTCTTAGTAGTGTATTTTTTGCTGTTTAAGACTATGAGGATAAAGCATTTTGATAATATTGTTAAAATAATCATTCATATTTTATTACACATATTAATTATATGTCAATGATCATTTTTTCTCTCATACTTTAAAAAAATTCCAGTTTAAACTGGGCAGTGGTGGCACATGTCTGTAATTTTAACACTCCTCAGAGGCAGGAGGATCTCTGTGAGTTCAAGGCCAGTCTGGTCTATAAAGTGAATGCCAGGACAGCCAGGGCTATCACTCAGAGACGCCCTTACCCAAAAGAAAAACAAAACAGAACAAAATTCCAGCTTAGCCATTAAGATAGGACTAAAATTCACTGCACATATAATTTAGAGTATTGGAACATAACTTGACTTTCAGACAAACCTGCACACATGACTGTTCAAACTTTTACCTTCTCATTGACTTGCATACCCACACCACATGCATGCAATTGCCTTTGCTATCATTGCAGGCATTTAAAGCCAGGTTCTCTGAATTTTTATTTTATGTTGCACTTAATGTGTAAATTGATCAAACTATATTAACAGACTTAACAAGATTGATACCATTTGTCTAGCTGTAGTGAGATTGGCCCTAGACTTACAGCGAAAAGGAACAATCTTCCGTTTATTCAGTTTAAGGGAAGCAACTTGTTCCCACTCTCCACTTCTGTCTTCAAAGCACAGACGTGAAGTTGCTTCGGTCTTGTCTGAAACCCTCATTTCATTTTGTGACAATTCACAAAATTAGGCATTCATTTGAGATACAGATACTAACCTCCTTCAAAGCAAACAAGAAAAAAGACCCCATGGTGCACATCTGAATTGATATATTCTTTTTTAAGTCTCTTTGGTTCTTTGCACAGGGAGAGGAGGACTTTTGAAGGAGAAAACGGTGAGAAAACTTAGGGTCAAGATTATGAGTGAAAGATTGGCATAGGTGACAAGGAACCTTAAGTTAGAACTGAGATTGCCATGTTCCCCTTTCCTTGCTTCATCAGGGCACTGCATATATCACTGAGCAAACTGCAAGTTGAATGCTGTATGCTAAGGGGTGAATTACATTATTAGTCATGAACAGGAAAGGAAGACTTAGTCAAGGAAAAGGTTCATTTTTGACTAAAGTAGGGAAAAGCGAGTTTGGCAATAATTCCAGTTATTACATAGTAGATTTCAAATTAGTTGATAAGGTGATGCATGCTGAAGGAAGACTAGAAGCGCTTGCCAATGTCCACAGCAATTTTGGCAGGGTAATTCACAACAGATAAATCTATAGATGGAAAATCACCCCGTGTGCCTGCTCTGAGCAACGCAAAGTAAAATCCATTGAGTGAAAACCCTTGTAATCATGGATATCCAGAAATCTTGGCCGAGTACCTGTCGCTTGCTTTATATTAATCTTCTTGGGTTCATTTCTGGTGCACATTTTGTTCTAGAACGCATAAGTTAAGAATGGGTGATGGTTCACTGAGGTGGGCACCATCGTGTTCTGCTGAAATAAGGACTCAGGCTTTTCAGATCTCAGACCATCGCTTGATACCCCCGAGTCCTTGCTTCAGACACAGAAACATCCAGGGAAGTTAGGTCACATCTAGCCATCTGAAACGAGTAAGACAAAATTGGTGGGAAATGAGAGACTCCTGAGCAACTTAAACTGTAAAAGACAAGTTCCTCTACCCATGCCCCAACTCTGATGGTCTCTTGCTTCTGGCCTGAGAGATTGTCCCTGGGATTTTCCTTATTGTCTTTGTGCAATTATTCTACATGCAGAAATTAAAATCTAAGACACAGTAAATAAACAAGAGTTTAAGTGTCCATTGAATTTTATCTTCACACCTTAACATTTTTGCCTATTATTATTATGTGAGTATATATAATGTAAGTATAAGTGCGGAGTCACATGTTTCTCAGCATGCATGTGGACTCAGAGGACATCTTTTGAGTGTTACTTCTCTCCTGCAACCTGGGCTCCAGACATCAAACATATATGTCTTCAGGCATATATGGCAAGTGCTTTAAACTGCTTAACTACCTTTCTGGTTGCATTTTATCACTCCACATTTTATCTGCGAACATATTCAAGTTTGCTACTTAAACACAAATAGTTTTTGGCTGAGAGACTAAGTGTACTTTAAATATTTCACTGAAATTAATACTTGGCCAGGATATGGTATGATTGTTGCATAACTGCACCTTTTTTATTGAATTATATATTGTCGGTGTATAAACTGTCCCTAGAGAACAACCTAAGCCTATGGCAATTGCCCTTTGAAAACCACCAGGGCACCCTTCTCATCGTGGATGTGGCTATGTTCACATAGATGTAATCCATGTTCTACATTGAAATGTAGGGTTAAAAAGATTTAAAGCTGTAAGTGTATCAAAAAATTGCACAAAACAATTACAGTTTGTTTAAATTGCTTCACCCAAACTAGTTTATACTTCCCCAGTGAAGTTCAAAGCGCTAAAGCATTTTACACTTCTCCCCAGGCTTATTACAACTCAGAGAAAGAAAATTTTTATTCCCAGATGCACTTTGACATTTAAAAATTAGAAGAAATATTGCTCTCTAGATTTATCTCCTGTGTGTGTGTGTATTCCCTGGCAGTTTTGAAAACACAATACACTCTGTTTCATCTTCACTAAGCCATAATTGCAAACTAAAAAAAAAGCCCCTTATTTTCTAATATATTAAATGTTGATTAATCTCTCAGGGATAGGCTTACATTAACCTAGATCAAAAGAAACATGTAAATTATATTAATTTCCAATGAGAACTTTAACAACCTTAGGTAATATCCAAGGAAGACATTTGATCTTTGTAGACCAGCTTTGTGATGGACCTAGGATTAGAGTGAAGGGGTGCTGGCTAAGTGCTTCTAAAGGTCACTACACTTGGGTGAACCCAGCCTTCGTGTGGCATCGACTGCCCCAGAACCATGAGCGACATGCACAGAAAGTTTTTCCTTTGCCAGTTTTAGAGCAGACATTAACAACACAATTCATACTTTACTTTTTTTCCTGCTCATCTAGTCTCTTTCTCTTTGATTTATTTTCTATTGGGTAAGTTATTAGTCTCATTAAGGTTGCCTTTCATTTCTTATTTTTATGTGAAGCTACCTTATTTATTTTATTTGAAATAGAATTATGTCACTTCCCTCTCTTCCTCTTCTCCCTACAGCCCATCTGATGTACCATCCTTCTACCCATCCAATGACCCCTACACTCCAATGTTGATAGCCTGCTTCTCTTTATTATTGCTATGTATGTACACACGTGCATACATATATTTGTTGAGTATATATATTTAACAGTTGAATTTGTTTCTGTTTTGTGACAAGTGGTTTTTCTCCCTCTTAAAGGATGCCAATGCTAGTGGCGCTGGCTGTGTTTCTATTCTACTGTAGAGAGCAGTATGATTGTCCTTAGGGCCATCAGGAGACCATTGTTCTTATGTACTCTTCACAGCAAATCCATACACAACTATGCACATACTCACAGACACCTTGCATCACCTATTCATACGTAATAGATGATGAAGGCCAGGGCCTTGTCAAATGGTGGTGTATTCTTTGCAAGTTACAAACCCATGCTTTTCTGTGTGAGTATGCTCTATTTAAATGTCGGTAATAGAAAACAATCTTTTTGCTGGTTGCCATTTTTATAAAAGCAACATGTTGAAATAGTTCACCAAGGCTTTCAGCAAACCGCAGTGTACTTTCCTCAGTCCTCTCTCTCCCCTGTTCTCTTCCTCAGGCAACTAGGTCCATGTGATTTTAGCTGATGTGTTTGTTACCAATAGAATCTCTAGACCGTGTGGAGAAGCTTTCGGTTTGCCAGTGTTAGCTAGTATGAGTTCATTTCCAGGTCTAAATGACTGAGAGCTAGCTCTCCTTTCTCACTCCCACAGTGCAGTTCCCCCAGGTTAAGCGTGCTGGTATTTGGTTAGATCGGTATCATGCAATCACATTATCAAAACACATAAGCTATGATACAGCAAACCATGCTTCATTTTCCTTAAGCAGTATGTCTCCTGGAGTTACAAGTTGCTTTTATTGTCTATTTAGATCCATTTCCTATGGATTAATAGCTGATTCAGTGGCCAGGTCTTTTTAGGACTGTTTGTATTTTCCAACGTACCCCAGTTTAACGTCATTTCATGTTGCAGCAGGGGTTGGGGAGGTGCGGCACTACAGTCCAGACTGGTTATACTTGACGACTGGGACACAGCTGTCATACAGGATCTCTCCGCCTTTAGTCAGGGATCTCAGCTTCTTGATCAAATCTGAAATTCTTTGTCATACCTCACACTTCTTTCGGCCCATTTCCTTGTCTTGTGGAGTAGAAATTGCTTTCTTTCAGAGGTGTTAAAAGATGGATATGAAGGAAAAAACAGTCACTGTAGCATTATTTTGTCCTCCTTTTCTCAGGCTTGTAGGATTGACTTTTTTTTCCCTACTGCTCCCATTTTCCTGCCTTACCCTTACTGATCATTTTTGGGTTTTAGCTCATATCGTTAAATTCTCAGAATTTTCCATAATTTTTTTTATCATTCATATCTCCTTTTGTCCCCCCTCCTTGTGTGAGGGTGGGTGGAGGGAGCCTTTGGGAGAATATGTCTATGTGAGTGCCTGAAGATGCCAGAAGAGGGAGTCAGATCCCTAGGAGCAGGAATTACACAGAGCTATGAGGATGCTGGCAGTAGAACTCAGGTCCTCTGAGAGAGTATGTATCACTACTGAGCCACCTCTCAAGCCCCCCTCCCAACAGTGTTTAACTACCATGTACAGGATCATTTCCTTTGTCATACCCAGAAAATTCCTGAGCTATTGGATTAACACAAAGACCTTCTTGACTTTCCTTGATTCTAGTTACAAGTCTACCATGTTTTCTGTGCCATTTAGTCAGTTGCTTTTGACTTTTCATAATTTTTCTCTTTTTTTCTTTTTTCTTTGCTATGTGATCTTCTGGGTTCTGGTTATTATAAGTCTATTGAAGCATGATTTACATAGGACAAACTATATACATTTAAACTGTGTATTTTTAATTAATAGTTTTTATTGGCAAATAAAAACTTGCATATATTCATTAAGTATAGTATATTTTTAAAAATATTAGGATGACTCAAACTAATTATGAAAGTATTACTTTGAATAATTTTTGATAGGAAAACAAAATCTACTTTACTGGCAGTTTTTAAGAATATAGTTTTCAAGATATACATGTCTGCTGGATCATTCCTTCTCTCTAACTGAACATCTGTGCCCTTTGATCAAGATCTGTCTATATCCTCACCCGTGTTCCATAACATAATTCTATTCTTTTGCTTTATGAGACCATTTTTGGATTGTATATGTAAGTGAGGTCATTCAGTGTTTATCTTTCTGGGCCTCTTTTATTTCACCTGGGAAAATACCAAAAGAAAATAAAAGTTATGTCAAAGAGATAACTTGTGTTCATTTTAGAATTATTCCAAATAATCAGTGACATGGAGTCAGTTTCAATATCCACAAATAAAATATGGAAAATATAGTGTATATAACTAAGAGAGTATTATTCAGACTTCACAAACAAGGGAATGATAACATCAGCAGCAACCTGGGTGAAACTGGGTGTATTATGCGAAGAATATATTTTAAAATTTTATGTATGTATATACATGGAAATACATCACTACAGTCATTATAATGAATATATTCTTCATTTATAAAAGTTTTCTTTTGATCTTATTGTTGACCTGTCCTCTCCAGGCAACATTTGATCTGCTTTCTGTCACTATGTATTAGTTTATATCTTCTCAAAGTTCATATGAACGGGATTATCTGGCTTCTTCAACTATGCATTATTATGTCAATATTCATAAATGGTGTAGCCTGTACCAATAGTACATTCTTTGTTCACTGTGGGTGATATTCCCTCAGGAGTATGAATATATTAGTGGATATTCATTTTGTTTACAACTTTAGGTGATTATCAAGAAAAATTATTTTCTTAGAGACTTGGGAGATAGTTTAGTGGGTACGACTGTTGGCTGTGTAAACATGAGGACTGAGTTTGGATCTCCAGCGTCCATGTAAGGAGCTGGGTATGGCCATGCACACCTGTAACAGTGCTGATGGGAACAGACAACAAACAAGGGCCACCAGCTTGGCTGAAAGCAGAGAGCTCCAGGTTCAGTGAGAGACTTTCTCTCAAGAGAATGAGACAGGGAGTCCTAAAGGAAGCCATGTGACATTGTCCTCTGGTCACTACATAGGTATATGAATGACATACATCATGTGCACATGCATATAGCACCCACACAGTTTTCATGGCCATGTGTTCTTATTTCTCTTGAATAAATACACAAAAGTGGGTGACAGAGTGGATGAAGATTTTATGTTTTATGCATCAGCTGAGATTATTTATAGTGGTTCTACCGTTATATATTTCCACCAGCAGAATGAGAAGTAAAAGTTGCAAAGTAAAGTAAAGTAAAGTAAGGGTTGTTTTACAACCTTTCTGGCATTCAATATGATCTTGTTTTTTTTCCCTTTGCATTTTGCTGTTTTTTTCTACAATGTAATGGAACCAATGTAATTTTGAAACGCATTTGCCTCATTGCTATTGCTGTGGAGCACATTTTCATTTGCTTGTTCAGTGTCCTTATCCTTTCTCTGGTGAAGCATTTGTTGAAGCAGTTTACCGCATCTCTTATTGTATTGCTAGCGTTAATTTTCAAGATCTTTCACATATTATGCATACATACCTTTATCAGACATGTAATTTGAGCACATTTTGGTGTTCGGTCACCAACCCTCTCTTTTTACTTCCAAAATGATACCTCTGGAAGAATAAATACTTTACATTTCATTGAAATCAGGTTATCAGGTTTTACAGTTTGGGATTGTGCTCCGTATGTGATACCTAATGGAAAAATGACTCATCCACAGTTACAGTTTGATTATTCAGCAAGTGAGAATTTAATTTTTTTTAAAAAACATCACATTTGCTTTTAGTTAATTCATGTAGATAATAGACATTAGAGCCAAAACTCCGTTTTTCTGCATATCGAGTTTTCCAAGAGAGTTTATAGGAAAGAGCGTCCTTTGCACACGTGGGTCAGTTCAGTTCCCCAGAGACACAGAATTGCATTTTGAGACTCTCCCTTCTCATTGGGTAAGGCACTCACTTTTATAGTAAATCTGCACTGCTGTGATTATTTTAACTTCCTAAGTTATGAAAGCAGATCATATTAGTCTTTCAATTTTTTTGGAGAAATTGATATTGAAAGGTTGTAGAATTTTACAGAGGATATCTGAGCTTGTAGTTTGTTTTGGTGAGGATTTTAAACTTTCTTAATATTTTATTTCATTAATTTTCTTTTTCTTTTACTACATCTGCATTGTTTATAACATGTCTTATTCTTCCATTTTCTTAAGTTGGGACTTGGAATATGATATGGAGGAGTTTTTTTTTTTTGTAAAAAAAGAAAGCAGTTAATATAAAGCATCCCTCCCAGAGTTTTGTTTTGTAGCCTCACACGCAAGTACTTTTAGTTCATGAACTTCTCATTCTTCATCTATGCAATAGAAGCTCCATCTTGTAGGACCACAGCCAACTGATAGTCCACTCAATGCTGTCATTGTCATTCTCTTCTTGCTCTGTATTTTTTTTGCTTCTTTTTGTCTTTCAGTTCTTGTAGTTTCTCCCATTGAGCAAAGTACCTAATTCACTGTTACTCTCACTCACAATATTTTGTATTATTTTTAAAAAGGAAATTCAACCAGTCTTGTTTTTATTTTATATGTCACATATACACCAACATAGTTTTTTAATTGTTCTGTGGTATTGTCATCTAGATATAACAATAACATCTATGCTAATTTGATTGGTATTTTTTTTTCTTTTGGTTTTTCGAGACAGGGTTTCTCTGTAGCTTTGGAGCTTGTCCTGGAACTAGCTCTTGTAGACCAGACTGGCCTCGAACTCACAAAGATCTGCCTGCCTCTGCCTCCCGAGTGCAGGGATAAAAGGCATGTGTGCCACCACCACCAGGCTCATAATTGGTATTTTTGCTCATAATAATTATACTTTTCTATTTCTGTCATGAATGTCAGACTGTAAATTTAGTTATTGGATGACAAACAATCTTTAGACTAATCAGCATTTTTGATTAAGGGATAAAATTTAATTACTTGGATATCTTAAGTCATGTATTAAAGATTTCTCTTAAGTAAGACCTGAATAGCTTTAAAACCACCAGAGGCAAAATCGTTCTTGCCCCAGAGCCAAGAACAATAAGATTTTCAGAAAGGATTGTGGGAACTGACAGTATTTTTGGTTCAGAACTGGACACTTAGCTCTACCAAGCAGCTGACTCCTTTTCTAGTATTTTCCTTGCATTGCTGTTTTAATCAGAATCTAGCTAATGACTTTCAGAGGGGACAGCTTCATCTCATCTCTCCAGGGCATATTGCCATTGATATTCTGGCCAGATTGACCTTCACAGTCAGCCTTTCTTCCTCTTCTGGACTACAGACTGTAAACTTGGGGTTTTAAGCCAGGACAGCCACTGGGTTCACTTTTCTTCCTTTTGGTTTTCTATCTCTTAGGGATCACTCCCTTTGCTTTTCAGTGTCCATTCTGTTGAAAGCTTATGTTTAGCATATTTTGTCTATGCTTTTTTTTTTTTTGCTTCCATTTAGGAGGATATGAGCGATTCCTATTAGTTTTCTTCTTAGTAGTGTAGGAATCAAATAGTACTCTCTTTAAAAGTATTTATTACTTCCATGAGATTTCACCAATATGTTAACAATCTTTTGTGTGCATTGGAGCCAGAGGTTGATAGTAGTCATCTTTCTCAATCATTTTCCACTTTAACTTTTGAGACAGAGCTTAAAGCTCTGTGAGTTGTCTGGGATGGCTGGCCTATGAGCTTCAGGTATCTGCCTGTTGCTGACTTCTGACTCCCAAGTTGTGCTGATAAGGATGTTTTCCACAGAACCCCACCTTTGATATGAGTATTGGGTTTTGAATTCAGATGTTTCTGCTGGTGTAGCAGGTTCTTCACTTATTATCTACCCAGGCTTCCATAAAAGTGTTTTAAAAATTTCATTCTTCGAGAATTCATTTGAAATATAATTAGATTATATCATCCCTCCTCTTCTTCCAACTCTTCTCAGAATCCACCCACCACATCCTTCTCCCAACTCATGCCCTCTTTTCAGAGCTCATTGAGAGCAGTCAGTGCTGTCTACATGTGCATGGGTGTAGGGTTATCAGCACTAGCGTGGGGAAGCTAGGAAGCCCCACTATTCTGAGGAAAAAAAACTCTTCTTGAGTAGCAAGCCAGCAGCTGCCAATGCTGCTCAGCTAGGACTGCAGCTGTCTGAGTTCCTTCTCATCTGCGCTGAAATCTTGACTGGCTCGTGTAGGTCAAACAGTGTGACTGAGTTCATGAGTGCGACAATGCTATCGCGTCTAGAAGATGCTGTTTCACAACAGTGGCACGCACAGTCTTCCTGCCTCATCTTCTTAGGTGTTTCCTGAGCCATGTGAGGAGAAGGTGCTCTCGGTGTCCCGTTTAGTGCCGAGCACTTCACAGTTGCTCATCTTCCCATGGCTCCGAGTCTCTCCATTTGTCATCACACACTGCAAAACAGAAACTTCTGTGATGAAGGATGAAAAAAGCCCATTTGTATTTTAGGAATACCAATGACGGTTTTTTTTTTTTTTTACAGCTGTTAATCATAATTTCAACAAAGACAAAGGTATTAAAAAATAGCATGTATGGGACAGAATTATCTGAGCACGTAGATCACTGAACTAGAAAGGGAGATGCAATAACAAGGATATCTTGTTCTTAAATCTCCCGTATATTAGCAGGGGACTTTTGAAGCTTTCTGTTCATACTTGATTTTCTTATTTGTCACATAAAGATAGTAATGTATTCATACAGTTGTGACAGACACTTGTCCCAATAATTTTAATCCACTTTGAAAATAATCAGTATTACATTCAATTATACAATTTCTTTTAAAATTTTATGATTAAACTTCATAAAATTGCTGTGAGCCGATTTGAGTGGCCACCATTACAAGATGGCGCTTGGCCCCGGCCTCGCTTGGTAAACAATTCCTTATTAGGCAATGCAGTGGAACCGTGCCTCTCACATGCGCAGTGACGATGATGTGCTTAGGGCCAATCCCGTAGCCAGGAGCATCGGCAGGTGTGCATCGGCCAATCCAGGCACGACTCGTTTCCTTACCCCCTATATAAGCAGCCGCTGCTTGGCGCTCAGGGCCCCTCGCTTCCATTCTCCCTTCAACCAAGAGGCTCCAGTAAAGCGTGATTTGCAGAAGAATCCTCGATTAGTGGTCGTCCTTCCCTGCTGGTCAGGGAGTGCGCCGCATAAAATGTTTAGTATTTTTACATTACTTAATTCGTGAATATATTACATATTTCTATATTTATACTATATCACTCATATACTATATTACTTATTTCATTAATAGAAAATACCCAAACTGTGAAAACACTCTAAAAGTTCCAGAAGATTATAAGTCACTATATAACTAATATTATAAACTATTTGTTTGTTTAATTTATCTGGAATCACATAGCTTTCCATTTGTGAACATATTTCCCTATCTTTCATGGCTTTTCTACATAATTCAATAAGGTTTAAATTAATAATGAAATACCATGAAACAGCATTAGAAAAAGCCAAAGAACCATGTTTTAATGACCGACATTTACAGTATTAATCCCAAATTGTGCGGCCCATTACGTTTAAAAGCATAACTTCAAACACAATACTAGATTTGTTTTAAATGTAACCATGGAGTTGCCACGAAGAATCTTGTCCCATTTGCATCGAAGATGAAAGCTGATTTGTGATAATACCCAGGCTATTTCGCTGTCATCATAATTGGACTGTTCGGCACTCTGAATTAACAACAGAGGGATGCGTAGGGAGCCTGCCCATTACTACCTCCTTACATACCTAACTGGTAATAGAAAGGCTAGATTGCAATTGATGCCATCAAAATAATTTTGCTTTCATAAAATTCCATATGCATTTATATTTTCATGAGAATATATTATTGTAAGATTATGGAATACATTTACTCTAATTTAGCAAATAGGAGCAGAATTTTGACTTGGTAAGATTTTGTTCACCGTTTTATTTGTTTAAATCCACGCTAGTGGTGAAAATCTGTTACATCCAGTTTTGGAATTTGGCTTGAGTGAGATGAATGCGATCTGTGGTGCGGGTACCATTAGGAAGGTTTCCAGATAAAATACAAGATGCTTAGCTACATTTAAAATTCAGATGAACAATAAATAATTTTTGGCATATGTATGTTCCAAGCAACATTTGAAAGATACTTACACTAAAATATTCATTTTCAAAAATCTGAAATTCAAATGTATTTCTGTTCGTTAGTTCTGGCAAGACTGTTACTCACCAGTCAGCAGGGGAGTGTCAATTGCCTGTTCAATAGCCTTATAGACCCAGATTTAACTATTCTCCCCAAACTAAATCTATTTTTGTAATATCAATGCATCTTCAGATAACTGTTCCTAAGGTTTTCTGTCTCTTCCTTGCTGTTTATACCTTTTTATTTTTAAAGATTTATTGTTATTTGTGTCTGTATTTTCCTGTATTCACATGTGTGCAGGAATATCCAGTCCCTGGATACAGAGTACCAGGCAGTTTTGAGCCGCCTAACATGGTGCTGGCCACCAAACCCATGAACAACACACTCCTAACTATTGAGCCATTACCCTAACTCATGATATATTTGCTTAATGGTCTTCTGTTCTCGTTACACTAGTTACAGTTTTATGTATCAGCTAGACCCTAACGTCCTAACTAAATGCACTTCTCTGTAGTATATAATCCTGAATTCTAAGTATCCCCTTCTCTAACCAAACATTCCTGCTTTTCTAATTTGTCTCTTAGAATATCCCAAGTCTAACACTTGTTTTTCCTTTTAAAATAAATTGCCACACCATTTTTTTTTTGTTTCATCTGCCATTTTGTTATCTCTGTTTTAAGGTTACTAGTTCTTTTTTCAGTCAGTGTACATCACGGTTCTTTATGGTGGTATAGAATTATTGTGACATGGAGCAGATGACCTGGGTTTCCAGAGAATTTCCTGCTTTCAGAATTTACTAGTTCTAATCTTCATCAAGTTGCTGTATATTTTAGTTGCAGATCTTTGTCAGATAAAAAATGGCAATGAGATGGACACATAAAGTAATGAAATATTGTGTGTAAAGTATAGACAGTTTCTTTTCTGGTCCATGATAATCATTATAGCAGCTTTTGTTATCACCATCATTGCCATCACCACCATTATAGCCATCAATATTACCTACAACTCCTCATACTTTCAACCATCTTCCCATCAAACCTATCTGTACACTACTGTGCTGTAACATGCGGGCTGGGCTTGTTGGTGTTTCTGTCCTGTCCAGATCCCACAGCCCGTGAGCCCCCAAAGAAAATACAGAGAAAGTCTACATTAGGTTATGAACCGATTGGCCCATTAGCTCAGGTTAACTCTTGTAGCTTATATTAACCCATCATTCTTATCTATGTTAGCCACATGGCTCAGTACCTTTTTCAGCGGGGTAGCTCACATCTTGCTTCTTCAGTGGTCTGGGCAGAACAGGGGAGAAATGGACTTCCTCCTTCTCAGAATACTCCTGTTCTCCTCACCCCGCCTCTACTTCCTGTCTGGTTGACCAACCTATACTTCCTGCCTGGCCAATCAGCATTTATTTAAAACATGATTGACAGAATACAGACAATTCTCCTGCACCAATGTGTTCCATACACACACACATTAAGAAAGAGAGGTTTTGCTTTTGGTTAATCAATCTGAACCTCAACTTGTCCCTCTACACTGTCCAGCACTGAATTTATGTATCAGAGACTCTTTTCCTCCACCCTTTCATGTTTGCTTTTTTCTCACCAGCTTTAGTCATCTCTACTTGATAGTTGGATCTGCTTTGTTGTTGATCAGACACAGAATGTAAGGTATGATAGAAAGTAAATTAGGTACAAGAATTTCTACTAAGATAGGATAGATATGGAGTATTTTCTCTGAATTGGTCAATTGCAAATGGACTAGACATTGTTGATGCATTTGTTGCCTGCATATATAATATATAGTCATTGTACTTTTGTATATAGTTTACTTATATTAGGTATAGCCTTTTTTATTTTAGACAAAAAAGGGAAACGTAGTGGCATTTCAGTTGTATTTTAATTAAGACTGCCTGAAGATCTGAGAGTAAAACAGTCAACTATACAGACCAGGTTATGGTAACACACACCTTTAATCCCAGTAGCCATGACACACACCTTTAATCACTGTAGCCACACTAGTTGCCATCAATGCATGCCTTTAATCATGGCGGTGCACACCTTTAATCCCAGCTCTAGAGAGGATTATAAAACAGGAGGAAGCAGCTCTCAACACAGTCTCATCCTGAGATTTCTGGAGGCAGGATCACCATTTTCAGACTGAGGTCGAGGTCAGAGCCAGTGGCTGGCTGTTTTGCTTTCTGGATCTTCAAGTTGAACCCCCAATTTCTGACCATGAGCTTTTACTGATCATGCTTCAGAGATGTAGGTAGATAGCAGGAAACTTCTATAGAGTCATTACCTCATTGTCCCGCTTCAGCTAGTCTACAGCTACTGGCTTCCAACTTTTGGCTTCAAATCTACTCTCATTTGTCCTTAACCTTGCTTATTTTTCCATGTGCATTATCCTTCCTCTTCTTATATGCTGAACACCTAAGAGCATGACAAACTATCACATCCAAATGCCACATCTCAGACTTCTTCAGAAGATCACCTACATCCCAAGTCCCACCTTGCAGTGGCTTAGCACAAACCGTTTGGTCGCTACTTTGTTCTCACAGTGTACCTCTTCTGCACAAGGACAGGCTTTGTCCTACAAAAAAAAGTTTACCTAATTTCTGTAGCTTCTAGTATAGAAAATTATATTAGAGAAGTAACCAAAATTTAGGAAAGAATTCAATCTATAATTCATGAAAAGCACTGAAAATCCTGTTTAATGCTAACACTAACAAAAATTACAGCTATTTTTAGTCTATCAGTACATATCTACTTCTCTGTAAAACTGATCCAGAATACACTAATATAGACAAACACACATGAATATAAAATATAACAGGCTTAAATGTTATCAGATGCATATCAACAAAACAAAACATACTATTTGTCCAAGATTTGTTTTAAAAAAGCTGCTCTGTTTTTAACTGCTCATGGGACACCCCCTTTGAAGGGTACCTAGAATAAAGAAAGATGATATTTAGCTGTACTGATATTGCAAGGAATGTATTAAATGCCTTCTATATCATTCATCCATTTAACAAGTAGTTATTAAACACTAAGCACTGTGTGATATGCCAAGATTTGTGTGAGTCATAGTTATGAGTCACTACAGTGCTTTTTTGTGAAATCAACATAAAAAACATTGCACATAAATAGCTATAAGTCCAACCGTTTCCTTTCTTTCCATAATCTCTTTTGAATTAAGTTATAACAATGGCTACCTTTCCTTTTTAGCACTCTATGATGTCTTCATTTAGGAGTTGCCAAAAAAGAAACACTGGAATTCATTGGATAAAATTAGTCTTTGCTCAGCTTTCTCCACACAATTTCTCACCTAACTGATCAAATCTATCTGGTCTCATTTCCATGCAAGTAGACAGTATTTCTTAGTGCAAGTAAATCTGAAAAAAACTCTCCCCTCTTTATTCTGGTTGAATATTTTGCCTCTGGTATAGGGAACTCACAGCTGGGACTGCGGACAGAGCCTCTGCACCTGAGCACAGGTAGATGGCATCAGCATGTGTATTCATTCAGAATACTAGAAGATCATGCTCACAAGATGGCCTTGTACCACACACGGGTAATTTACTTCATTCCTTAGCTTTCAGCATGCTTCCCAAGTAAGAGCGAGGAAAGGAAGAAATAAGGAAATGGAAGAGGATTTTGCTGCTAGAGTAGCCTGAAAAACTCCTGATAAATGTTTTATAGTAAATAAATTGTAAGGTAGTTAATTCTATCCCTGTGCCTATAACTGTTATGGACAAATATTCCAAGTTATTGAAATTTTATGTTCAAGACGTGTAATAAATATTTTATTATATTAGTATAGTAAACATAAATTTATTTTGACTATAATTTAGCATATTGCCATTATTATAATCTAGAATAAGTATCTCAAGTATGCCTTATACAAATTCCTTGTATTATTAGAAACAGATAATCATTATTTGTCTGAGTGGTAGCCTATATCGTTAACTCTGGCCACAGTGAAAAAAATCGTTAAGAGAACTTTGGAATATTTAATGAATTCATCTTTTGACTTCTTTGGGGGAAATCACTTTAACGTTTACCAGTTAGAGGTCAACATCTTTAACTGCACACTAAAACCTTACAGCTTTCAGGTTGGAAGCTTCTCTCTCACCCTGAGATTATAAATTATCTCTTTGATTTAAAGGAAATAACTTCACTTCAGGGCATCTTGGTGGTTTCAGCAATGACTTCCTATTGTCTTCTAGGTTCCTGCTCATACATAGACCTAAACAGCAACTGGAAGGGTCTCACTCACTCCATACAGTCCCTGCCCTTGTACTTGTAGCCTGCTTCCTTAATCCTACAGCTTAATAGTACTCGCCTAATTTGATATCTCTGAGTACAGCAGCTATGTATCCATGTTTTCTTTAAGAATAAGAAATGGTTTCTATTTGGGCCATTTTGATACATGAAAGTAGATAACTCAAAATCAATCATAGCTTGCTAGTGAGTTTCATAAGAAAAAACACCCTTAACTTTCACTTAAGTCCTTGTGTATTATTGCCACATTTAACAATTTTATGTTTTAACACACCATTTTCTTATTTATAGACTTATTGTCGTTCATAATAAGTTTCACTTACAGTGGCTGTATTAAAAAAACTTTAGCTTTTCATTTGTAGTGTGAGGTATCTATTATTAATGAAATATTGGTGTTTTTTCCCCTTGAATCGTCTTGAAAGAACAGTGTTCTCTTATTTGGAAAGAAATGTCCTTTGGACAGGAACATTCTTACAGAAAATCATTATAGCCACATATGTTCATAAGATTCACTATTAAACTTAGTAGTCCCATCACACGTGAGCTCCAGATATTGTTGCTTTAATGCATTCCTTCACTACTTTGATAAAAGCCTTAAGATGTTACCACTAGTTCTTTGATGATATCCTCTGATGTTACAGTACCTCTCTCTTTTTTTTCTCAAAAAAATCTGTTTTGCATAAACATGAGGAGTCAAGGCAGTTTGAATTAATGAGTAAAGAAATTCAAGTTTTAGCAACAAGAATACATCTATTTATAACCATTTCTGTCCCGTATTTGTAGCCATTTCTTTCTCACTGTAAGGACATAGTTTAGATTTCTAGAATATATGAACAATTAGCTTTAAAAGAAGTCCAAATATGCCATCCAAGATTATAATTTTGAGGTTTGTTCAGCAATGTACTACTGATTTAATGAGCTTTTTAATGAAATTTAGGAGGAGAGTCATATTGACCTAGATATTGACTTATTCTGATTTCTTTCTTTGTCACCACATCTCCTGAATGAGTCCCATATTCTGCTTGATGGCTGTGACTGCTTTTATAAAACATGTTTGGTTTTAGCTTCCAGGTACTCCTCGGGAATTATTAGTAATAACAAGCCATTGTATATTATTATATCCAAACTAAGTTTAACATTTCTATTGGGATATAAACTGTTAGCAAATCCCCCGTAAACTCATATTTGTCGAGTTTAAGCCTGAAGTTGGCCTTCTGTTAAACATATTCTGTTCAGAATTGAATGCTACTGGCCAAAGACCCCTAACACATTCGGGCTGTTGAAGGCTGCCCACTCCACATTACTGTTCATAGTCAGGTATGCTGTGCCTCCCTGAGCTAACATAACCTATTTGGTTGCTTTCCCATCATGTATAGTGCAGCCCCTCCAACGCTTACGCTGTATTATATGTATTTTAGAGCTGAGAAGATCTTCCACAGCTCTATTTTAGGAAAGAATGCCATTCTGCCACCCCTTGTGGTGCCTGTGGAATTACACTTTTCCCATTGTGATTAAATATCATTTTCATGTTTCTCCCTGTACTATGTGAATTGTCATCTAAAATCTGTGTCTGATATTCCCCCCTTCCTGCTTTTTCCCCTTAAAACGAAGGTTACTAGGTTTCACTCCCAGCTTTGTCCTTACTCAGGCACACCTGTTGGCTTTCTGTCTACCAGACTGGTGGCTTTGTGTCTGCCACCGAAGGGGAACATTTGTAGGTCAGCACAGTGGGAACAAGAGGGGTGTCTCTTCTCCTTTATTTTGGGAACACCCTCACCTTGCACTGTCCTGGAGGGGTTAGAGTCAACCACCGCCAAACTGTTTACAAGTGTGCAAGTGTGCACAGGCGCATGTGTCTTTGTTTCAGAGATGGCATCCAAAATACAGAAGCAGAGCAAAGAATGGAAAACCATGCCATTTGTACTCTTTAAAGTGCTGTCTGCTTTGTGTTGAACCCGGACAATGAAGTACAGTTTTTTTTTTTTTTTTTTTTTTTACATGTTTAGCAAGGTCTAGACACAGAAGCAAAAAAAAAAAAAAAATTTTTGAGCACAGCAGTTTGTACAAACTTTTCAGATTCTATACCAAAGTCACCATGAATAGTTTGCTCTTGTTTAAAATTGAAGTTTTCAGGAGGTCTAATTTCCCAGTGTTCTAATTCTATAACTTCTAAGGTTTGTTGTCGGGTTTTAGTTTGCTTTGTTTCTTAAACCACTGACTTTTATAGCACACGAAAGGGAAAACTGGCATTCAATACGTGGGTTCTACTTGCTTGAAACTGGAACCATTTTTTTTTAAATAATCATACTTAGATTCTAAAACACTTGAAATTATTTTGTCACCTTTTAAAATATGCCTCTTTTTCTCTTTTTGTGCCGTCTTTGCTCTGGTTGTGCCTCACTTCCTCATTAATTGTCACTCACAAATGAAAGGATAAATCACAGGTTATAGCATATGAGTTATACTAAAAGATAAGGTCACTTATGTACTAACTGATGCAAATAGTATATTTAATAATACTACTATAGTTATACTCATTTACTTTCAGCTTGAGAAAATACTTTATCTTGCAGATTTAATGGATCCTTTTGGTCTTTGTGTAAGGACAGGAGACAACTGAGGATTGACTTTCTCTTGGTAAAAACTTCTACAAATAAAAATGGAATCCACATCATGTATATCTTTCTTATTTTACTTTGTTCAAATAAAAGGAAATACAGTATTTATTCCTTACCACACAGGGTAAGATTTCAACAGTCACCAAGTTCGATGCCATGTAGAGTGTATGGGGTTAAATCTAGGGTTAAACCATATGTTGCACAAATAATAACAATAACAGTCCCAAACCAGATGTTAGGGGTTAAAGCTGAAGATAAGAGAATGAGAGCAGCAAGCCACTAGAGAGACCTTTTACCCCTACCAATGCTCAGACCAAAGGGCGATCCTTGGATTGCCTAGACTGCACTGTGTCTCCACCAAACCTCAGACTCCACACTCCAGTGAGTTCCTGTCTCTTCCACTTTATATTCCTCTCTCTGCGCAGCCATATTGTTCTTGTCTCCTCCTTCCTAGTGCTGGAATTAAAGGTGTGAGCCACCTGAACCTGGATTTGTTTCTGGATCGACGTCTTGTAGCCCAGGGTAGCCTTGAACTCACAGAGATCTATCTGCCTTTGTCTTCTGAGTCCTGGGATTAAAGGTATATGCTACCACTACCGACTTCTAGAGACTTAGCTCTGCACTCTTATCTTCAGGCAAATTTTATATATTAAAGTACAAATAAAATATCACTACCACCATAGACTCCAATCCTCAGTGGTGGTGAGAGATATGGGGAAGTGATATGGAAAGAGAAGACAGGAGTCAGGATAATCTGGGCACTGTGGGTTATGACTACATTTTTTCATTTTCTAGGTTCTATGTTTTTGATTCAGAAACCCAAAGAACATCACATCCTGTGCAATATTGTCTATAATAGTCATTAAAATTGTTTTAATTTTTTTAAATTATATTTTTTATTCTTTTACTTATTTATTTATTTATTAAAGATTTCTGTCTCTTCCCCACCGCCGCCTCCCCTTTCCCCCCTCCCCCAATCAAGTCCCCCTC
>NW_026067933.1:9035297-9079239 GCF_014885135.2 Alexandromys fortis
CTCCAATGTGGGTCTCTGTCTCTGTCTCCTTTCATCGCCTGATGAAGGTTAATATTCAGGAGGATGCCTATATGTTTTTCTTTGGGTTCTCCTTCTTATTTAGCTTCTCTAAGAACCCGAATTATAGGCTCAATGTCCTTTATTTATGGCTAGAAACCAAATATGAGTGAGTGCATCCCATGTTCCTCTTTTTGGGTCTGGCTTACCTCACTCAGGATAGTGTTTTCTATTTCCATCCATTTGCCTGCAAACTTCAAGAAGTCCTTGTTTTTTACTGCTGAGTAGTAGAGTACTACTCAGCAGTAAAATTGTTTTAATTTTGACAATGTTGTACATATCTGAATATTTTGTAATCCTATTCATACCCCTCATGTATTTTTCTTATTCCATCATCACTGATAACACTCTTATTCTGTAGGGATAAGCCCTTCCCTTGGGGGTGGGCTGCCCTCCAGCGAATGTTTACTGATAAATTGGGCACGCAGACACTGTGCGCCCCTTCCTGCTTCTGGTACTCCACTGGAACCTTGGTTTCGTGAGTCTGGTTTTGCCATTAAAATTGTTCAAATATCTATTATTATTGGTCTTCATTAATCCAAACCGCCACATTATTCTTTTCAATTAGTGCTGTTCCTACTTTCATGTTTCTTTTCAGCACAGATTTTGTGCAGTGATCATAGATAACTTTCATTCTGAAAAGGGAATACACATTAAAATTCAGCCAGCACTCTTAACCACTGAGCCATCTCTTCAGCTTCACTCAGAAGAATTTCTATAGACCTCTGAAATATACATATGTATAGAGTTCTTAATCGATTTTGATCTCTAGGTGATGCTACTATCACTTCCAAGTATTTTTCTTTGTGCTTCCTCCCTTCTTTCCATAACTCGTCTCTGATATCTTCCTCTTATCTTTTATTTTTAGGTACTGTAAAGAATGAAGAATAATCTTATAGTTTATTTGATGGACCAAGTTTGTTCAGTATATGACATTATAGGAGAGCCATGTTTTGCTAAAATTGTGATCCTTGTCAAGAAGTCATATTGTCATTGCCACTGTTCCAATTCAGTAATTCAAGTTCTCTCTTCTTAGCTTGTGTTAGGGTTGCTTGTTCATTGTTTTTAGAAGCAGATAGAGCCACTGATAAATTTGAACAATAAATGATGGACATAAATGATGACTATAACTTTCTACAGAATCTTCAAGAGCTGTTTATTATTCTTTATACTCTCTGTTCTACTCCATTGTGCTGAAATCATATTTGGAGATGAATGTCTTTCATCCTGGGTCTTTAAGTGACCAAATGGAACAAAGTTTCCTCAGCATTTAAAACAACACCACACACACACACACACACAGTTAAAGTATTTTTTGGAGTTGTTGTTACGACAGCGTATTCCATCCTATCCTATCTGACAGGGAATAATTGTACAGTTGCAAAAGACTGTAAAAGACTTGTCATTTTTCTAATCTCTAGAGAACCGAAGTGTCAATCATGATAGATACCATCTAGTTTGGAACACCCTAACATTACAAAGAAAGAAGATCTGCTTTTATTTATTTTTCAGATAACGTGTTGTCAAGTTTTTGTATACCATGCTCAGAGTGTATGGAAGACTACATAAATTTTTTTTTGATTGCTTGTTTGAAGACTTTTGTATATAACCCTTCCTTTCCAATATTAAGTTTATTTTCTCTTCTTTAAGGTCATATTAGCTTTGAAATATAAATACCTTTGGGAAGAAGGTTATTTTCATTCTTATCAGTCGTCTATTCCTTAGTGAATAAGGTATGCAATGAATTAGAGTGTTTTCTAAGAATAGTTTTAGATAGCATGAAAAATGGAGAGGTAATAAGGGACCACGGCACCTGTCTGGAAACAGGAAAAGGGGCAAAGAGATTGATTGTTGAAAACTAATTTCGTCTATCTCAAAATTTTCAGTTGGACTTGGTCTTTGTTTAATACTCTAGTGCTTGTTAGAATTAAATAAAAGCTCTAGAGAAATCTTAACAATCTTAGTATCATAGAAAATTAATTTTTATTTATGCCACAAGGGTTTCCAGAGATTTCTGTTCCTCAAAACTGAGTTATTTGGGGGTAGAAGACTTTGGAAAGTAATTTGCTTGTTTTGAGTTGCTTTTACTTGTTTTGATGAAACAATGATGACCTCACGGACTTCTGCTAAAATTGTTGAGAAACCAATGGACTGATCTTTCCAGATTCTGTTGAGATGGGCAAAAGTCTTTAGAAGTGAAAGCAACCTACTCTGTCATTCTGTAGTAATGTCTATTCATGGTACATGTCCAGTTGCTCTTCTGCAGTGAGTGTTTCTAGTTAAGAACATCACCTTTTTGGTCAAGAAAATTTTAGTGCAATTTTAAAGATATTTTAAAGGTTTTTACATATTTTACTCATACTGGACCTAATGTCAGTCTTTCATTTACTGTTTTTTATTAGATTGTTATACATGTAGCATTCCATATTAACACATATATTTAAAAAAATCTTAACTTTCTAACACCCGTTCTTCTCCAAAGTGCCAATGAAATCAAATTTTTGATGATACTTTTTTGACAGTGCTCTTATGTATGATACTAATATTTCTCTATGTAGCTTCTATGACTGGTAACATAGCTCTATATCTCATTTTGGCTTGTTTTCTGTTGTCATTTTGATTTTGCACCTTGTGTTATGAGATTTATCTTCTCCTTTGATGAATTGTCTTAGGAGATTTTAGTTCTTTTCAGAGCTTAATATTGAAAGTTTTCAATAAGATAATTATTATCTGTAACTACTAGATATTTATAGTACACAGACACAGACACACACACACACAGACACAGACACACACACACACACAGAGGAGGGGATTCCTATGGGCATGATGTAGCCAAAATTCTGTGAACAAAATCTGATGCTACTAAAAGGACTTATTGTCCAAAGACCTTTTACTTTTGAGAGTTTAGTAAAGGTAATAACTAAAATAACAGTAAACATACATATTTCTTACTTTTGAAGGCCTAACTAAGAATTTTTAGTAAAATTGCTTTCAGAATCCATGCTACCTGCTACATAATCATCAGAAACTTTTCTGTGTGGACTGTTAGTATTTCTTACTTGAACACCACCTCTCTCTGATCTTTGGCCTTTGTGACCACTGCAATCCGTACTCTTTCTCTTTTATTTGTGTTTCTCACTTCACCGTTCTCTGTCTTTCCAAAGGCCAGGTCTAATGAAAAAAATCTCCCACTTGTATCCATTTAATTTCCCGTTTCCCATACTTTCCTAGTAAATCATTATTTTGCTGCCATAAACTAAGTTAAGCCATGCGTGTACATTCTTAAAAATCAAGTGGGCTGGAGCTCTTGGAAGTTAAAAAGCTTGGGCCTTTCCCTCATCCATATTGGCAGGTCATCTGGTGTTTTCACTGTGCCCGTCTTGTTTAGGTTACCATATTTTTGAAATTTCATGAGTACAGCTTCCCTATAAAATATAGAAAACAATATCACAAATAAATGAATATGTATTTTACTTCTTTTGCTGGGGAGGCTAATGTAAAAGAAAGCTATGAATTGTTTTCCATTCATATTATCTACTGTGTGACAAAGACTTATTCTAAGTCCTCATCGTCACAGCAGCTGTGGCTGACGTTTCATCTCTACTGCCATAGAAATGTTGCCTTTTTGTCTTTGAAACAAATACCTGAAGAAAGAATGAGTTACAAGGAAAGCATCTATCAATCACATTTCTAGGACGTTTCAGTTCATAATCAGTTGACTTTCTTCTTTGGGACTTGGGAGGTGACATGTGCAAAAGAATGACTGCCAGAAGGAACGTGCTCACTTTGGGCTCAAGGGAGAAAGCATGAGGACCTTCACTGGAACTCCAAAGAATTCTTTAAAAGTATATCCCCATTGCCCAATGCTTTCCACCAAGTCCTGCTTATTCAAGTGTTCCACCATTTCCTAGTAGTACCAAGCTGGGACTAAGCTTTCAGCACATGGGCCTTTGGAGGAACACAGTGTACTTTAGTGAGTGTCAGCTTATTTTCCAGCAGACAGAGGTTTTGTTAAAGGTCAAGAGTGGTCAAACATGCAGCTGCAGAGGGAAAGAGGACCCTGCAGATATTTCAATTGTAGTAATCAGAGGTAAGAGAAGGAAGTGGAAGAGGACACCTGAACAGCTGGGAAGACAGGAGAATGACTGAGTGTAGTACCTTGCAAAAGCATGAAGATGAAGGTGGCAAGGCCTATTATTCTGTACAACTGATGCTCACCGATGCAAATGGAAAAAGACATTAAAGACTTATCAAACATATGCTGCTGGTGTAGAAAATAAGTTGTGAATAAGCAGTGACTGTCACTGGTAATATTGATGAGGCTAGTTAAGGTGTTCTAACTTTTAAAAGAGAACATAAAGTGTAGAATCTCAGGCAGTGAGCAGAAACTTTTCTGGAGCTTTCAAATGGAGACAAAGAAAGCCTACTGTGGGCATTCATTTGTGAATTATGTAAGTATGCCATTACAATAATAGAACTGTCATGTCATAAAAGATGAGCGCCCTGAGACACACATCAGGTTTATTTTCTTGTTCTTTACAGAGAAAGTTTATCAAATTCCCTATAGAAGACATTTGGTTTGGTTTCGAAAATTAGACTAGTCGACTTGCTCCTGACTTGGGTTCTTATTAGAATCATTTGTGATTCTTGCTAAAAGGTCATATTTTAGCTGCTTACATCAATCAAATCTGGTTGAATGCAAGGAAGAAAGACAGAGAGGAGAAAGAAAAGAAAGGAAGGAAGAAAGAAAGAGAGAGAAAGAAAGAAAGAAAAAAGAAAGATGATAACTGATTTGAGAGCACCCTTGATGGTCAAAGGAAAGGGCGTTTCTTTTTTTTTTTTTTTTGTTTCCCTTTTAGTAAAGGCACATATATCTCAGAAGTTCAATTTTGTATTTCTGTTATACTTGGCAAGATCAATGATTCTTGGTCAATATTTATCATGAAGTCTTTGAGAGCAATTGAGATGTAACAAAACTTGCATTGTATTAAACTCTGAAAATAGCCTTAAATTCTAAGCTCAGCCTATTAGTATTCAAAGCCAAAGTGTGATTCTTAACTGCAAAGTGGGGAAGGTCAGCGTTCTGCAGAAACTTACTTGTAAAGAAGGCAGATGTGTTGCAATAACTGTGGGGTCCTAGTCCACTCTGGTAACAACCGCATACTGCCTCTGTAAATTCTGGGGGGAAATGTTCATTATGGGGCAATAATGGCATCAATGACAAAGTTTTTTTTATTTTATCATTATTATTTTTTTGCTGTAGCCACAGCCTACGGAGTGGCTGGGCTGGAATGCCCTTTCTCAAATTAGTAGCATATTTCAGATAAAGAAAGGAAGTCGCCTTAACTTGAAACTGCTGTGTCATTTCTTCTTCCTTAACTGAAATTCCAACCAGAGTTCAGGAAATGCCCTAATGAGAGACTTCTCTTTTTTCCTTCCTCAACTAAGTGGATTCCAAGCCGTTCTAACCATTCATTACTTGCGAACAGATCCTTGGCTTTTGTGCTTAAGTTATGGGAGAAAGGGCTGTAATCTGGAGCTCCTTCTAGAGGCGATGACACCTGCTCGCTCCAGTCACTGCTGGTAGGTAACCAAACTGGAAGGTTAATTTTCTGTACTTTAGACAAAGATGAAGACAAGGTCAATCAATGCCTGTTTTACTTTGATATGTGCAGCTAACTTGTAATTGTGCTTTCTTCTTGTGTGATAACCAGCTATCAGGATATTAAAGCAGGCAAACTATGACTTGCTATGATGTGGATGAAATATAAATGGGAAGCTATTAATGTCTTATCGTGATGTAGAAATCATGGTTTTAGCTCATAATAACTAAGGGAATTTCTTCTTCCTGTTTAATATTCTCAGTACTATCTATATAATACTATATAAGAATATAATTTAGCATTTTACTGTATGCTATTTTATGAGTAAGTGCTAATTTCTGTTTACATTCTAGCAATGCCTATTTTATTTGTTTTTAAAGGTAAGAATGTATAAATTTTGTTCATAGCAGAAACAACACCAGACAGGATTTTAGCACATACTTTTTTTCATAGGTTAGGTTATTCTATTCTTTTGGAACACATGCAGATCTAATTATTTTGTTGAGATTTCAAGTGTCCCAAACTAGTAACTTTCAAAGTAAAAAGTTTGAATAGGAACAAATAAGAGTTACTATGAGGCCTTAACAATTAGGCCATGGTTGTTTCTCTATATATACACAATCATAAATATAAAAATGTTATATATGAATGTGCACTTATATTTGTTTCTGTGATTATTTTATAGTGTCAATGTTGTCTCATATAGATCATTAGGAATAGATATTTTGAGAATAATCATAAACCTGAGGTAACATTAAATTTTGTTTAAGTTGTTCATTGGTCATTTATTTACTAGAATCTTCATTTAGTACTAAAGAGTTTTCAAAGCCCTTGATGGTTTTTCCCTGTTCAGAGGCTGTGCCTACAAAGCAAGCTGAAATGGAATGGAGAGTTCAGCAAGATCATGAGAGAAGGCTGCTTCACTTGGATCTTACATGAAACTGATTGTGGCTGGGCACTTTCAAGTAGCTTTTGAATTAAATCGGTCCCATGTTTGGTGAAAGCAGCCTTAAATAGGTCAAACTTAAGGTTTACGCTCAAGTGTTTAAAGAAACGGTTAGAGCTATGAATTCAACTAAATACATAGATTCTTTCTTGGGTTTTGAATGCTACTTCCTAGTCTTTGATTTCTTTATGAAGCCATAGTATATAAGCTCATTTTGCTAAACTAAAACTTCAGATTGATGTCAAAAGCCAAACAAGTTTCTTAAATGTTAATTCTACTCTAGTGTCTTAGAGATGAGTGTTTAAATTCTAACTAGCCAAGATATTTGCAAGATGTTTGTGTATAATGCCAAATTTTAGCATAAGCATACTTTTCAGGAATTGTAGTGCTTTGCATAGTGGAAATAGAAAATGATTTTTCAAAAAAGTGCCTTGGATAGTCAGAAAGAAGAACTAAGGAAAGCAGAAACTGAAAGAACAAAGTGTCTTTACACAGTGGATCGAATGCACCCATGAAAGCTGCTTCAAGTGGAATCATGCAGATACTTTTGGGATGCATGTGGAAAGCCAGTAAGCTCATCTTTGGTCCGAAAGTGAACAACTGGAAGCGTTTCAAATCAGCTCAACATTGCAGACTGTTCGTTCAGAAATATCAACTCTTAGAGTTAAAAAACAGTCAAACCGCACCAGATTAAGAAATATGAAGTTGACAGATCTAGAAGAGGTCAGTGTTTGCAAACAACAAATGGCTATTATCACCCTGTTTACAAATGACGCGTTGCTATGGATACCTGTTGGCAACGAACAAAGCAGCTGTAGCTAGTAAAATATATTGCTACTCAGGTTTTACAGTATTTCTTACTATGACTTGGCAGAGAACTTCAAAGCATGAAGCAGAAAAAATGGCAGAGGCACAAAACAACGAAACCAATGCAGCCTGGGTAATAGATTTGTAGGAGAGAAAGGAGAGAGTGAGAACGAGCGAGGAATGAGTCTACAAAACTCGCCTATGCACAGTCGCGAACTGCAGACTAGGACTCTCTGAGTCTGAGTTGCAGGTATTTGGAGATGGCTGAGCACTGGCTGACCTCACATTGTGGATGCAGTCGATAGCTGCTCTTGTCCTTTTGTGAATTTGGATTCTTTGGGACAGGGAAAGCCCTGGCCATTTCAAACTGAATCAAGAGCTTTGTAAGAATGGAGGCGATTTATATTAGAAATTAAGGCAACTGGGGAGAGGCAAGTATTGGAAAGGTGGAGAGGTTGTGCAATTTCCCGAGGAGACCAGTGTTAAAAATAGGCTGGTTGGCAGGCACAGTGGTGACTGCTTGTAATCCCTGCACGTGGGGGCAGCGATGGGATGATCCCAAGTTCAGATGCCAGGTTAATGGTGAACAGTGAATCCCAGCAGAGAGGAAGTCCTCAGTATTGATATTTTTTTTAAATCGCTCCTAGAGAAAACAGGAGGTTGACACTAAGCACCCATTACGTTGCACGTTTTTTTCTATCTTTTCCGGTTTGAAATAGGAGATGAGAATTTGATGTAGAAGTTTCACTTGTCTACATTTCTGAAACTAGCTCTAAGTGAGGCTAGAGGTACACTTCTGGGTTCCCATGCTCTTGTGTCCATTTATGAGCCACATTGAAGGGTTTTCCAAATCATCTCTCATATGGATGGAAATGTTCTCTAGCTTGCCCGATAAAGACATTATATTTATGTTCAGGCTGTTTCCACTGAACCCGACACTTCCACCCTGCCTTCTACTTCCTCCTATGTTTTCTTCTTACACAAACAGATTGTCAAATGCCTAGAAGACCATGTGCACATAGATTTTTTTCTTTTTTAGTACTGAGATCCAAATAAGAATGTGAGCCAGGACTTTCTGCATAGTTAGATATTGGTCTTCTTGTATATCTCTTGCTAATAGATATTCCATTAGCCATCTTTACACAATGATCCAAATCAGGACCTGTGACCCTGTCGATCTGTCTCTACACATGTGGCAGTGTTCACTTTTTCTGTTTCGTTATGGCAGAGCTTCTTAACCTGTGCGTCAAAACTTTTTCGGGAGTTGAATGACCCTGTCACAGGTGTTGCATCTTAGATATCCTGTATATCAGGTATTTACATTATGATTCCTAATAGTAGCAAAATCACAGTTAAGAAGTAGCAAATAGTTTTATGTAGAAAATAATTTTATGATTGGGGGTTACCACCACATGACAAACTGGATAAAAGGGTCACAGCGTTGGGAAGGCTGAACCACTCTGTCTTAAGGGGTTTTGCCAATGCAAACACATTCAAACCCATGGGACCGCCTTTTGCTAGCAGAGTAGGCAGCATTTTAACTATCAGATTTTAAATTTTAGTAAAATTCTAGGTTTCTCTTTAATAAATCTTAGTTAACAGGCGTCTGGCCCTTTGAGCATCCCCTTACCTTTCTCTCTAACCTGAAAATAACTTTGTCTCCTCTATAATCACAGTTTGCAGGCTACTTACCAGCAAAGGAAAATTTGTTCTTTCTCCTGAAACTATACCGATAATCTAAGTCCTTTATTTTCTATAAAGCCCATTCAAATCATTAGATTTTTTTCTCAGTATTCTCAAATTTTAAAGCATCAGTTTCTCTCTCCTTCTCTCTCTCCCTCCCTCCCCCGCTCCCTTCTTTTAGCTGAGAAAGCACCATCACTCATGAGCTTTTGAGTATTCCTTGTGAGAAGTTCCTTATAAACTGTTTGGAAAACCTTGACTGTGTCTACCCTTAAACTGAATAGGAAGAAATAAGTAGATGAGCTTACCCAATAATTTAACTAATGACGCCATCCTCTGAAGACGTGGGACACCATGCTATTCAAGCTAAAATAATATCACTCTAAATTTAGTTAAGTTGAAGGTATGGAAATAGAGGAACACACCACATCTGCAACTGTATCTGCTGGATTCTAGAATGATGGTGTTATCTATCTGACAATGAGCAAATCTGGTATTCCCATAGTTGTGTAAAGAGATAAGTGTTATATTAGAAATGTAGATAAAGTCTTTGGGTAATATGAGATTATCATAGAGCTATGAAGGATAAAGTGTATTATGAAAAAACAATTTGCTCTTCCCTAGATAGACAAGCAATGGAAACACAGCTTTAGACCAAAAATTTAGCAAATGCAAAATACGGCACAAAGCTTCATTTAGCACTTGGAGCCATTGTGAGGTATGGCAAGAAGGAAGTGTGGACAGATAAGGTGGAGACAGAACTTGACAAGTTCTGTTTATTTTAAGACTTGAAGGAATTTGATCAGGGGTGTAGTTTGACCTGCTCCTACGTCAACCTCAGTATCTGCTTGATCTCTTGGTTCTAGCCATTTAGAGGAGAGATTAGGTCAATGATTGAAGTGGTTAGCTGTGTAGCTTTGTTTCCAGAATGCTCTTTTGCCTGCTTTAACCCACTGGGGCACCAATGCCTAGAGGGGTAAGTCGACGTGATTTCCCATCCCTAACCTGAGTTCTTTCCGATTCACAACTACTTCCAACAAAAAAGCTAGTTCTTTCCGAGAAAGTCTGTCTCACTGGGCCCATCAAGCACTTACATGTAGGCTATGCTGAAGCAGTAGATGATCAACACAAAATAAGATCAATGGTATTTTTGGAGACATTTTGTCTCATTTTGCTATATTTTTGTCTTACTGGTGTTTTGCTTGTATATCATAATTTCTGATTTTGTATTTTTATTGGTTTGTATTTTTTCTTTTTTTATACTGTATTTTAGGTGTGTGTATGTGTGTTGGTTTGTTTTCTAAGGAAAGACAGAAAAACAGGGCATGGAGTTGGCTTGGTGGGAGATGGGAAGGTAGATAAGATCTAGGAGGAGTTAAGGGCAGAGGGAACCATGATCAGAACATATTGAATGAAAAATATTTCAAAAGGCAGATATGTATGTACAAATATATATATATAATGGTATCTAAACCATATTTTGCAAAGAGGTATATCAGAGCACATTCCTGAGAGTATGTTAGACCCCACCTCACGAAAGAACTGAAGATGATCTGCAGTGACCAGTGTAGAAAGAGCCCTTTATGTTAGCATATATTATCTCTCAAGCAAATTGTTCAAACAAACACATGACTCAGGGATTTCTCTATGGCCGCCTGGTGTGGAGGTGGGGTACCTCACAGTGACTAGGAAATCAGATGATCAGCACTTTTCGTTTGTTACTCATTTCCCATGTGACTTTGAGGAGATCACTTTATGTTTGCGGAGCCTGTAAGAGCTATTGCCTAGTGTGGAGAGTGCAGGTCCGGGCCCCAGCATGAGGATTAAAGGATAAGAAATATGATGGGGTTTAAAGTTCACTCTTGGACCTGAGGATGGCTTCGAATTTATTCTTAGGAGGTCAAACTTGGATTGAACACAGGAGCTCTGAGACTGGAAATCTACCTCTGAGCATAAAAAAGGGGCCTTTCCCTGCCTCCTTATGAAGTCTGAATTTCACGTTTTGGCAAATTTTCAAAGCACAGACCATAACAATGAGGTCCTGCCTCATATTGAACTGCCCCATATTGTTTCCTATTAAAGCAGTTCTCCTGTTAGAGGGCTCTGCTTTGGGATAGAATGTTCAGAGCACGGTGAAGCAGGGAATAGGTACCTGTGCATCATTTGGGAAGTCACTTGTCAATATGCTTTTTCTCTTTAAGACATCACACATTTCCCTAGTCTCCAAAAAGTATTTCCAGTTCGTTCTCTTTCTGCTGGTTGTCCTAACATGTCTCCATCCCTCGAAACGCACCCACTGGGATGTATGACAATGCTTTTGTTAATTTATGTAAAGATGGGACAAATCACAGCAACAAAAATCATACCAATTATCCATGATTTTCTAAGAAAAGGAAATACTTTATAAAATAGTAGGTAAGCTGATATTAACTATCTCAGTGGGAAGCCAAAGAGAGACCTTTAGTACTAACCAACCACTCCTGTCTGAGTAGCAGTCTGTTTTGAAGAATTTTTACACATGCCCAAATCAGGTATATTTGGTGAAATTCCTTCCCTGTTCCCCACCTTTGTTCCTCCCTCCCCTCACCTCACCTCTGTTACCTCTTTGTTTCTTCTCTCACCTCTTTTCACACTTGCTTTTCTCTCAGGTGATAATAGGAAACGTTGATCATGTATTAATTATGCAGTTTTATGCACTAAAGGCTTTCTATGAACTGCCACATTCGAGTCCTACAATACTCTTGAAGCTAGCATTACTATCACTGTTTCCCTAAAGGGAAAATGAGGATTTTGAAGACTGGTTTGGCTTTTCTACAATGGCCAGTGCGTGAGCAATGGACTGGCACCAGAAGGCATCTGGGTCTGTATGGTGCTTAAACTCTTCATTTGTTGTAGACAAGCCCCCTTCTTTAAAAGCAGAAAAGGGGAAAACAGTCCAAGGCAAGAGAGGGGAGGACCTATCAGAATCCATGCTAGCCTAACTGTTTCCTAGGCTCCCACAAGGATAACGAAGTCTCTAACTGTATTCAATTTGCAAAAATAGCAGATGCAGAGGTAACAAGGGACCAGAAAAGATGTCTGCATTTCATGAAAGAAAGGGGAAAAGTGAAGAGACTCATTAATGTCGAAGCAGTAGATGGATAACCAGTGACAAATATCAAGTAGATTTGCTTCAGTTTGGGCAGAGAAAGGTCATTGATTATTTTTGGTTAAACTGGTTCACAGAGGCCAGGTCTCCACTAAAAAAGGGAATTAATTGCTTCCATTTTCCACTAATTGCCTCAACATTTCCCTTTGCTTTGTCATTGGAGATTTGGTCAGAGAGGAGAAAAGTCAGAAGTCAGAGTTTGATGGAATCTACATAAAAAGGGAATCTGAGGAGACCAAATTATGGCATTTGGTGTAATAATGATAATGATATTTAGCATTTTCCCTGGGAGTGCTGTGGATTTTTAGAGCCCTTTTCAATCTTTAATCAGACCATAGGGCACATTTAAAAGAGTTCACTGTTTTTATTTCCATCTGGAGGATAAGGCATCACAGAGAGATGAGCTGACCCAGGGCAAGTCCCCTGAGATGTTAAGCCTGTACATTAGATCATACCCTCCAATGTTGAGTTTTAGCTGGAAGCCTGGGCTCTGCCCAGTGGTGTAGTTCATTCCTGTTCCTTCAGTCTTCAGGATTTTTGCACACTGCTGTTTGAGATTATGGTCTCTAGCGAGGACCAAAAAGTCACCCATGAAAGCAGGATGAAATCATGTTGACACTGAAAATACTTCTTAGTTGTCTGCCTATTCGTATTGCAGTTATCATGTGGTAAGGCATTAACACCTTGTGTTTGCTGGATAGGGAAGTCTTTAAAGTCTTTTATAGCTCCAAGTCCTTTGAAACCTGGGAGCTTTGTCTGGCAAACACTCATTGCTTTGGAGCCTAATGTATCAATTTAGAAAGTAGAATAATGCTAGGTGAGTGTTAGATTGGGTTGTTCTAGTTTCTATGATCTTCTGACTGTTCTTTTTGAGTGAGACATGTCTCCTGAAGAAGTTCCAATCCTGCAATAGCAACCATTCTCTTTGCTGGGTCACCCAAAATGCAAGTCGTTGTTATGTATATTGTGCGTTCTTAGCAACATGAGGTAGAAGGTGTGTTTGTTTTAAAGCAAGATGGTTAGATTTCCAAAGTGCTTCTGTCATATCAGCTGTTTGATCCTAGCTAGGTTATAAGGTTTATGACAATCAGCTTCTTTTGTGAATCTGATCTATCTACTAGGGCTTCTATGGGATTAAATCAGAAACAAAGGACAAAGTTTATCAATGGCTGCACAGAATAGCAATATTACAATGTTTGCCATTATGCTTATTAGTGATATTATTGGATATTGGAAATATATTGAATGATTAACTATTAAAGTGACCACACTTCAATAGCACATGCTTTTTAGTCTACTACTAAAAAATACTTTATTTGAACAGGAAGCTGTCAATATTACAGTGTACTTGAGCTGGATCACCTTCCTGTGGTTCACAAGGTATTGTCCAGTATTGGAAATGATTTTCTGAAACAAAGTAGCTTTAATCGGAACAAGCATGGGAAATACGTAGCTGTATCATATTTATTGTGCAATTAAGTGCATGTTGGTAGGGACTATCTGGTCCAAGGTCATAAAGCTTGCCATTCAGTATGGAGCCAGGTTTTATGACTGGCTGGATTGATTCTAAAACTTGCAATCTAACACCGCTTTGTGAGCATTGGGATGCATTTCTGCAATGACATTTGTCAATGATCAGCTGAATTACTTTCACTCCCAGTTTCGAATGTAGTAAGGATGTGTTTTCACAATTATCTCTCTTGACAAAATGGCTACTCCTGCTGAGAATGAAAGAACGGTGGATACTGGCATCCTGTCCACCACATCCTGTGTGGAATTCTCCTTGGTGTTTTGTTTCATCTGAGAAAGTATGACAGGCACATTCCTTTGTTTGGACACACATGTTAACCTCCTAGCTGAGAAATGTGGTCCTGTGGGCATGTGTGTGGTCCCATGTTCTCTTCCCCAGCTCTTACCACTCGTCTCATTTCCATAGCTCTCAGACAATCCCTGGGCCTTTTCTCCTCCCTGGAAGCTGTGAAATAAGCCCAGTGGTGTGAGCCCTTGCTTGTCGAACTAGCAGCTCACAACCTTTTGGGCTTGTTATTCCTAAACAATGCCATGTAATAAAACTCTCTTCAAATATATAAACAGAGCACAAGTCCAGAAATAGCAGACCCTGCGATGGTATACATGGGAACCCTGGTTTGACTATTTTGATTAACTTGACTGCTCAAGTCACTCAAAATGTAATCACCAGTGAAGGCAATGCTTTGACAGATTTTTGGGCCTCCTGACTGCTGATTTGGTTGGCTTGCCTGTCAGGCTGAAGTGGTCAGATTGACTGGAGACATCCTAAGAGACAAATTTGACTCAGAAGGATGTGGGAGGCTGTATACCAGAATCTACTTTAAATAGCTTTCTTTGAAATCTGCACCTATTTCCCTGGGACCAGGGAGAGCAGTTTGAAAGTGACATGCTCCAGCAGTTGACTTTCTAGACTGAGATGTCTCAGCGATAGTTAGAGTTGGCAATATGTATTTATAGGCTACAACACAAGCACATCTTCCTGATGCACAGACGGTTCAATAACACTGAAACTTTATTCCAACTTGGGAGCATACCGGGAAAGTCTCATTTTTGCTGACTTCTGAAGGGCTGATGATAAACCTGGGGCAGTAAGTGACTTCTCAGACATTGTGTAACTCAATCAGCCCTGCATTTCATTAGCATGTTTTTAGTAAACAATGTTGACCTTGCCAGTAGTAACAGTACTTCTACAGGGAATCTATGAGAGAAAACAAAAACAAAACACTGAACAGGACACTAGAGGCAAGAGAATTTGCCTGGCCTTATTACTTGAGGTAGTTTTGAAGGAAGCCATTTCGGGTATCATTTATAATGTCCCCTTGGAAACTTGATTTTGTAATGCACTCCCAAACCCAGGCAAGACAAAAATAACACTGTAAAAATGGAAAGAATGATTTATGCTTATATTATAGTCTTGGATTTTATGGGGAAGACATAATGAGGCTATTGTGTGCTCTACGCATATTTTTATAAAGTCTGGTTTATGTAGTTTAAGTAGCCTAATGTATTTACATTGAGGATCTGAAATGTCCTGTTATTGTTAGAGCGAATTATTTATGTGCTGTTCCTTAACTCGCCCAAATTCTTACTTTTCTTGCGAAAATGTTTTGTAAATGTTCAGGATTTAGATGTTATCTCATGTACTTAAAAATAAATCCAATGATAAGTTTAGGTAGAAGGGGAAAATGTTTACAAAGACTTTAAAATCATGACAAGTTTCTTTAGATAACCTAACACTCGTATTTTCTCTCTGTTAGAATCACTTAATCTATCATGCTATTTTTTTAAATTTGTAATTGATCAAGAGAAAGGAAGCTTACTTTGTCTTTGCTTTCAAGATTAGGTTTCCCAGCAATATTGTGAGTAATTGTTTTTAGCAATAACGTGTTTTCCATGAATGAGACAGCTTTGTGAGATTTCTTACTACAGAGAATGCGATCAGAGGGGCCTCGGGGTAAATATTTAAATATGCCGTGTTCTTGACAGTCTGTAATATCATGATTCATACTATTTCAGTGATCATCTTGATGTTTCACATCATTTACACATTTAAGACTATATTTAGTTGGCTATGCAAAAGTATACATACATACAGGGAGAGTATTTTAAAAATTCTCCACATTAGAAGTTTTCATGAAGGTATTTGTTAAATTGAGTGGCAAAACTTTCAAATTATGGCTACTGGTTGGAAGCAAGGATTTTGGGTGCTTGCTTTGTTCTTTCACATACTTCCAGTCTTTAACATATTGTGTAGGGCATAGTGAATAAGAATTCTCAACTCATTGGCTGGATGTGACGGTCAAATGAGAAAAGGTAGACAGAACAAAAAATGGATATGGTTATATTCACCAAGTTATACCATTATCACTAGTACCATGAATGTAATTTTTAGCTTAGAAGAGAGAGCATAAGGATAGCGTTAAGGAGGGTTGGTTTGCTTTTAAATCTGTAAACTTTATTTCTCTGCATCTTAGCTAATTAATTGAAATATAAACAAGGAATGGTTATTATAGGTGATTAAGTTGGAGATGATAAAAAGGAATAATCAATGAATATCAAAATTCTCTGTGAGTAAATATTAATCTATAAGAAGCCAATTCATTGCCATTTGATTGCTTATCCTATAATTTTGTAGCTGCATATTAAAAAATTCAGCCTGTATGCTATATATACTGAGCCTCTGATGGAGAGTAAAGTTACTAGTGATGGAAACATTGAGACACCAAATTGTCTGTGCACTTGATCACTCTTTTTGCTGTGCTTATGGGAAGTGGTAACATTTGATGTTAAGAATATGTCTACCATTTTATAATTGTAAAGGAGTGTGCACATCATAACCAAGAAGCCAGAGCCATGTTTACCACTGAAGTTTGAAGAAGCATGGTTTGATAGACAAGCTTACTTCCCATACCTCCTTCATGGAAGAGTGCTGCTTTGCACAAAACAGTCAGTGCTAAAGAGCATGGAAATTTGCTGTTAGGTTGAGCGTCTCCTTCAATGGTTAGTGAACAATTGCAGGCAAAGCTTCGAGTATTGTAAAAACCTATGAGGTAGATCGGGGGATCTTGATTCTGAGGTTCAAATGTGTTCAGAAGAGTTCCAAGACCCCAGGCTAGACGTCAGAGCTACCTAATCAATCACGCCTTTCCCTTAAGCCTTCTGCATGTGTTTAATAATTGATTACCGTTTGTCTATGAACACTGTGGTGTCTCTGTAAGCACATATGCAAACATATAGTACACAAATCTCCAGTCACCACAAAACCACTGCAATAACTGAAAACCATCAAATGTATCTTCTTGTTTATGATTAGGCACCCCAAGCCCCAGTGGGTACACTTGAACTTAAAAGATAAGAGTTTACAGCATAGACATAATCTTTGAAGTGTCCCTTGAAAACCACTGGATGGCAACAGCCACACAAAGGGTAAGGAGAGCTTGGTGCTGAGTGCTATCTACTTCACAGATCACTGCACCCTTGATGTTACACCACACAGAGATCTGGTACAGAGAAACAATCTTGGAAGGCATTCACAGGTAGCCAGCCTTTCAAACTAAACTATCAGATGAGCTCCTCCATGAAGCTTGTGGAGAGAGAGGGGTCAGCGACCCACCTGAGGCATGAGATCTCTTTGTTCACAATTCACTGTCCCTGCTGGCTGCTCTCCACCCTCCATCCATACTTGCGAAGGGTTCTCCTAAGCATCCCTGGTGACCTACTTATTTCCAGGTTTGTGAACAGCACCTCCTTCTCGCTGTCTTCTCTCTTCTCTGTGGCATTTGACTTTACTTAAACTTCTATTCCTCTAACTCTCTCCTATTTGACTTCATGATCTTACACTGTCCTCATTTCCTGGTACATTTGTGAGATTCTCTGTTTCTCCCACCCCTTGGAGCACTTCAGAATTATGAATGCTTTGTCCTCCAGATTTTTGCTCTCCTGGATGGATTTATAAAAAAAATCCAGTCAATGACTTCTTCTGAGTCCATACTTCTTCCTGTACCTCAGCTATGCATGAACTCTGAGATCTTTCTCAGACTCCAATTTCATTACATTTACCTTGGATTTATTGTCTTATCTTCAAAACACACTTGGTTTCGTCATTCATCTCTGTACTTTTTCTTATTTCACATCCCAGAATCATGTGTGACTGTTCTCTATCACCTGCATAAATTCACCAGAGCTACACATATTGTTAACAATTAATTACTTTGTCTATGTTATGATTAACACTTTGCTTATATTGTACCAGTACAAAATTTATTGCCTTTTCTTGGGCCCTCTATTATACTCTTCCAAGTTACTGAAAATTGCTATTTGTTCATGGTTCTAGGAAAGTCTTTTAATAACTGAGCCTCCATCTCATTGCTCGAGGGATATTTCTGAAGATGTAAACTGATCGCAACTCCATTTTCCCTAACACTCCCAGTAGTTTTATAGGGCTTTAAGAACATAGCAGAGAGTAGTGTTCTCACCTCTCTATCAGTTGTCTTCTGCCTCATTTCCTGGATTATTTCTTTTCATTTTTATTTTGTTAAGATCATTGTGAGAAGAAGGAATGGAAGCAGAGAAAGAAAGAGAGAGAGAGAGGAAGAGAGGGAGAGCGTGTGAGTGAGTGAGTGAGTTAGGGAAGGAGGGAGGGAGAGAGGCGAGAAGTTCCATCAGCATAATTTCTGCTGTAGGAGCATTTTGGTAGCATTAAGAGGTTAATAGAAGACATTGTATTTGGGGAACTGCATTTTTTTTTTGCCAGCATTTTCTCGAGTATAGCTATGATTGGGAAATCCCAAATTCTCAGCATCTGTAGATGGACTGTTTCTTAGAAGTCCTAAGCAAAATCCATAATGTCACTAGAATGAGAAAATAAAACACAGAATTAACAAAAATATTTCTTCATGTCTTTATCATTGCTGCTATAACAGTTTTGTTGACATTGTAGTGGTTTGAAGTCAGGAAAGTATTTATTGTCTTGGAGCCTGGTGGGCCAAGTCCTGCAAAGCTACCCTGGACTATGCTGAGGGCACAGGCAGAGCTTAGCTCCTTTCGAGGGCCTCCAGGGAGTTTCTGCTTCCTGCCTTCTCCAGATTTTTGGGTTAGCTTCCTGCATCATGTTGAGTCCAGCACTTATTGCCACATCTTCTCTGTCTGACTGTCCTATCTCCTCCTTGTAGGACCCTTAGGGTTACATTGGACCTAGATAGATAATCCGAGGTTATGCATCCATCCTAAGAATCTTTATTACATCTACAGAGTTCCATGTGCAATTACAAAACTGCATATCCATGCTTCTTCTGGGCATTAAGATATCAGCATCTTCAATTGGGGAGATATTATCTTATACTACAAAGTCACAGAAAATTATTAGAAAGGGTTAAACTGTCTGATAAAGTTTGTTTTCGCCTTTTAGTCATCAGTGCAAAGATATTTTCTTTATATTTTAATTGGTTTATTTTCTTAAAAAAAAAACTATGGAAAAGAGATCCGGAGTCTGAAATTCTACTAGAAATTTTTCTGTATACTCCAAGTTCCAATATCATTTACCATTTGGGTTTTATTCTAGATTAAGTGATATAGAAGAAAGATTTGGTAGACATCCAGCTTGTTTATAGGGTTAAAATATTTTATTAGTTAGTGTGGTTGTATGTGTGGCTGTGCATGTGTGCACATATGTATGGCAGAGGACAATTTTGTGAATTTGTGCAAGCTTTTGGTGTGAGATTATAGGCAAACTTTCTTACCTACCTGCGTCTGAAAGCCTTCTCTCCTGAGGAGAAGTGTGAAGACAAGACAGTCACTTGAATGACTGGGAAGTCACTCCTTGCTGTGCTTCTGCATTCTGGGCCATTCAGCTAATCCACCAGCTTCTTCGATTCTTTCCATTGAATTAATGTTTCTTAGATCTAATGTACTTTTTGCATCCAAGAAAATTAAAAGCAGATGAATATTTCCTTGAATCCAATGAAACATTATTCTTCAGTCTCAATGGGGAGGTAAAACTTTGACAGTTACACAACTGAAGGTCATTCCTAAGGTGACACAATACTTGAGGAATTTGATATTGTATATTCTAATAACAAATGAACGTGAAACACAGACAGCCAAAAATGGTCATCTATACTGTTAAGTAGAAGAATGGCAAGATCAGTTTTACCCTTTTCTCATAAATGCTAGCAGTCTCTATAAAAATTGAGTGATGGAAATGTGCTTATGAACAAAACCAGTGTCTGTAGTTTGTCAATCAAAATGAATAATCTCAAAGTCTCATTTTCAATTAGGTTATTTTAATATTTAACTACCTAAAATGCTCCAATCATACTCTTTAGAAAATTGTTAGACTAGAATACTGCAGTTCTAATGACATTTTATTATGATAGAAATGACTTCATTAATTGATGATCATATATCAACCCATAAAGTAGATAAAAGATATGAAAAAATTCAAGTCAAGGAGAGTTTAGAGCCATTTTAATTGTTCAGTTTTTTCCTCAAGAGTAAACCTTTATATGATACTTTAGGCCTTACAAAAATATGAAAATTTCATATATATATGTACATATATATATACACACACACTCATTTTTGTCAAATTAAATAGCCCATGAATTTCTTTTCTAAAGTTCAAACAAATTGACATTATATAAGTGTCATCCCAAATACAAACACTAGGATATAATAAAAATGATAAATCTAGTACATGCATAACATAATGATTTTGAAATGCAAGACATTTCAAAAACAGTGAGTGTTGGATTTTTATCACAAACATTCTCCTTTGTGACTTCATATCTATTTTAGAACGTGGAGAATTTTTTAAAAAGTGCCTTTGGTGACTTTCCAAAAATATTTGAAACATGACCTTTTAAAGAAACTGGTCCTGTTTCCCATTTATTCTCTGCACCATTGAAAGAACATTTGCTACTTCTTAATGAAAATAATATAAAAAGGTCACTGGGGATGAAAAATAGCACAGTCAAGCATTACAGGAGAGTTTTGCTTTAACAGGTAAGCGAATAAGAAATGCAGAGTATTATTATGTTTGTTGATTCCTCTTAATAAATATTAGTATTTAAGCTCCCATGAAATCAAATAACCGCTTGCCCACCCTCTTGTTTTCTAGCTTCCACAGGTACTCAATATTAAACAAATCTAACTAAAAATAGCTGAAGAGTTGAAGCTAAAAGCCACATATAAGAGCATACATGTGGCATTGTCTTTGAGGACTTTGGCTACCTTACCCTGTATTTTTTCTCCAATTCTGTCCATTTCTCTGAAATTTTTGTATTTTTTTTTCTTTAAAAAGGAGTTACATTTCATGGTGTATATTTACCTCATTTTCAATATCCACTCATTAGTGGACATGCTAGCTGCTTCCATCACCCTAGTTATTGTTAATTAGACAACAATACACAGAAATATGTAAGTATACACATCACAGGGTATGGGGTCCTTTGCCCAGGAATGTATATCTGGGTCATGTGTTAACTCCCCCCCTTTTTTTTCTTTTTGAGAAACCTCCAGCATGCACTGGCTTATGCTTCCACTAATAGTGTGGAAAGGCTTCCTTTCCCCACATCTATACGTGCATTAGTTGTTGTTAGTAATTCTTCATGCTAGTCTGATTGGGGGACAGAACCTTACAGTGGTTTCCTAATGGGTGGTAGTATCAAGCACACTTTTGAGTGTTCCATCATCATTTGTATCTCTTCTCTGGAGATGATATCATGTGACTCATATTTATCTATACTGGGATTTTGTCTGGCTTGTTAATACGCAGATCTTGGGCATGCAGGTATAGGTGCTAAGAGTTCATGTCTGCATTGTTACTGTTGTGTCTGTAAAATGTTACTTTGCCACCACAGCTTCCCACTACCTCTGGCTCTTACAGTCTCCATGATCTGTCTCTCTTCTGTGGTAATTTCTAATGTCCTTAGCATTGTGATATTACTATCCCATTTATTCTACATACGTTGACCAATTGTGATCCTCTGCATTAATCTCCATCTACTTTATAAAAAAACTTCTTTATAGAGATTCACTAATCTATGGGTATACATAAAAGAATGTAGGCGGTGATTTATTACTATGTACATTTAACAGAAAAGTAATACTAGATTTTCTCTTAGCTCCTATGACCCAGTCACAGATTTTTGGTCTTGTTAAATGTACTGGATATCAAGGAGTCTTAAATCTAATCAGAAAGTGGCTGGTCATTCTCATAATGTTTGTTTTACTATTGTAACAGTGAACATATCATGAAAGGTCCGTCATCACTGTAGCTACCAGTGTTCACAGCTAGCTTAAACTATTGATTATTTTATTCCCCTGCAACTCATTTAAAAAATTAGAATGTTTGATTTTTGTTACTTGGTTTTGAAATTCTTTGTATATTCTCATCATGAATCATCTTTCAGATGCATAGCTGGCAAAAATAATAAGCAATTCCTAATCTTATCAAAAGAACTCAAAATCATTTCATAGTGATGGACACCACTATCAATCCAATTCTTAGATCAGAGAACTTGGTTTTTCAACAATGCATTTTGAAACATCCCTTCAATTTATTTGTCTTTTCTGCTTGACCCCTTTCACTCTTATCACATATCAACTCGTAGCTTACACAACTCTTTTTGTTGACCAAAATTTATGTACGTCTTAAAACATCATGGACAAAACTTCTACCACTTAGCCCTTGGGATGAAGAAAACGAAACCATTAAATACCCCAAAGATGAAGGTTCCTCACAGTCCTAGTCTACGGCATATCTGCTCTGATCCAGTTTCTTCTTTACATTAATTCTGTTTCTTACCTATTACTTCCTATTCCTTGATCCTTGGTCCTTACACATCACACTACATCTTGATGTAATGTGTTTCTTTTTCTATATTCTTCCTCAAATTCCTAATTACTTAGCTACCAGGTCTAGCCCTCAAGATCTTTAATAGAATCTTGCTAGACCTCTGCTAAGGTAACATCTCTTTCCACATGTTCATAGTCATATTTATCTTTTCTTCCTTTATCCTAGAGCATTTGATGACATTTAGTCATCTTTATGATTGCTTGATTAAAATCTTTACAAGAAGAGGGACCATCTTAAACTTTCTATTTTGACTAGCTTAAATATATACTGGACACAAGTTTCCATGTATTTGTTAAAGTAGCTACTTTTCATTTGGTTGACATGCTCACATTTTTCTAGGACTTTCATGCTTGGTTTTATGGCATCTTCTGGTTTCAGAGGACTGGCCACATTTAATTATAATTATATTTTTAAATATTGATCTCTCAGACTGTAACTTCTTCAAAGAATGCATCGTGTCTGACATGTACTAGGCACAGAAAAAAAATATTTGTAGAATTGAGTTGAGACTTGTGTTGACTGAGTTTTTCTGTCCTGCCAGTCTTGTAGCCATTAGGTCCCAAAGAATCACACAGAGGTCTACATTAGTTATAAACGGATTGGCCCGTTAGCTCAGGCTTTCTATTTACTAATCTTATGACTTACATTAACCCATAATTCTTGTCTGAGTTAGTCACATGGCCTGGTACCTTTTTTGGTGAGGCAGTCTTGCTTCCTCTGCTTCTGGGTCACAACAGCTGACTGCAGAATCCTCTTCCCAGAATTCTCCTGTTCTCATTGGCCCGCCTCTACTTCCTTCATGGTGCCCCACTTATACTTTCTGCCTGGCTATTGGTCAATCAGCATTTTATTAAACAAGTACAAGAAACAAATGCTTACAGAGTAAAACCATTATCCCACAGAATACTTGTATCTCAGTTATAGGTTAATTGTTTACTTTTCTTTGAGGATGACCTAGATTCAATATCTACCACTAGGATCAAGAAAAATAATTAATAAATATTAAATTTGTAAATGTAAAGTAGATTTTAACGTATTCTGAATGTTTTATAGTTATGCACAAGCCTTACTGACTACAGTGTGTGTGTGTAGGTGGGGGGATGTTTTACTGCTTTGAAACCCAGTTGAAGGAGTTAATTTCTGATATGATTCCAGATTATTGGTTATGCCTCACAACCTTTTATTTCAACATATTTTAAGAGTATGTCAAATTAGCTGGGTGGTGGTGGTGCATGCCTTTAATCTCAGCACTTGGGAGGGAGAAGCAGGCAGATCTCTGAGAGTTCGAGGTTAGCCTATCTACAAGAGCTAGTTCCAGGACAGGCACCAAAGCTATACAGAGAAACCCTGTCTGAAAAAAAACAAAACAAAACAAAACAAAAACAAAAATGAAAACAAAACAGAGAGTAGGTCAAATTAAAAAAATGCATATGTAATGATAACTTGATTGAAGAATTCATATAAACAAAACAAATGAGCACATGTATTAATAGTGCTAGGTGGAGTTATAAGGAAGCTAGATTTCTTTGAATCTCATGGAATGTAAACATTTTACTGCTAGAATGATATTGAACTAGGAAAATTCTGCTTAATAATATTCATGTCTTGCTAAAGTGCTTTAAGTGTAGATTTTTTTCCTTAAAGACACATCACTGGAATTATCTGAATTCAAATGATTGAGACTGAAGGAATATGTTACAACCACATTTTATATCATTATCCATTAAATGGCTCTGAATTATATAATACTCCACTGAAATATGCTGACAGTCATACTGAAATCTAAGTAAAACTTTTGATGAACTGAGTCCTACTTTAGCTCAGTAGTTACATCTCAATCAGACAGGCTCTGCTGTATAATTTTAGGTTTAGTCAAGATGAGATTTATGGGTGTACTGTATTCACAGACCACTGTGAAGAAAGTAAGATTTGAAGAAATGAGTTATTAATCTTCAGCGTGGAACATTAAGAACTGTCATGTGGCTATTATAAGTTGGTATCTAGAAGGTAGTCGACTCATAAGCCCCCCAAAATAGATTTCCTCCTTATACCTCTGGTATCTGAGACATAATTAACTGTTACCTATTATTCATTTGTGAAGTCCAAATATTTTACTTCATTTATTATGTTCAAATGGGGCATAAATTAAGAGCGTTTCTCAAGAACTGTCATGCTGTGGGGAACATGGCTGCCTATCGCCTTCCTTAGTATTTGCTTGCAGGCCTGTGTGTAGCTGGTGAAAGCATGTGAGCTTTGTTTGCTCTCACCAACTAATATATCTTAATTTGCTGATATATTTTATTTTAATTTCATTGATGATCTTATTAGGCATGGGCCTGTGTTTGCTTTGCTAGTTAGAATAGTGGAGACAAAATGTCTAGTTCCTGAGATGACTGTGCTGTGATATTTGCTGTCCCTAGTTAGTTTTGAGTTTCTGTAGAGAAGAGGTGTCCAGAGGCAGAGGCGTCATCTCATAAATTCTTTGTTTCCAGTTTGGATAAGTGGTTTTCTGGGGGATGGTAACATGTAGGTCATAGTTTTGTTTTCTGGAGAGGAATAACCTTCAATGGGATTGTTTTTTTTAAAAAAAGAAAACACTTAAATGCTTGTTGAGGGCTTGCTGAACCAGCCAAGAGCGTTCATCATCCTCTTCTGCTTTCTATCCACTATAGGTCACTTTCAAAAGAAGCTAAAATCAGTAAAATCCTAGAATATAAAATAATTTATATTATTTATAACAAGATTTAGAGAGATATAGTTCAAATAGACAATATTATAGAATAAAAATATCACTAGGTCTGCATGCAGAGTTGGTGGATTTTGGCATAAATATCCACTAGTAACTTAAACTTCCTGGCAAAACAAAACAAAACAAAACAAAAACAAGCAGACACAACCTATTATCTCTTTGATGGGTTCTAAAATCCATGGAAGAGCTAGGTCAAAGCCTTTGTTATTACACACTGAAGAGTACGCTGAATTAATAATTTGGAAGCTGATATTTCTGTGTGAAGAGACATGTATCTCCAGGTGGGGATAGAGAGAGAGCCCTGCTTAAAGTGCATTTTTCAGTAGCTCCTCCAATAGCAATTCTGTCTTGTGCCACCATCACTCCTCACAGTGGGAAGTTCCTTATCATTGTTGACTTTACACTGAACCCTCGCCTTTCCTCAAAGTCTCAGGCTTACAGCAAGGGTTTACTTAAGGAACTATTTATGCCATGAGTTTGGACAAAATGGTTGCTAACATGCATCTCCCATGCTGTGAAGACTACTTTTACTGTTTTGAAGAACCAGTACTTTGTGATCTGCCCAGTTCTACACCCTCTCTAGTCTAGTGCACACCTGACATTCTGATCATCTTTTGTGCTTTTCTTTTCTAAATGTCACATAGTTGTTATGATGTAGGATGTAATCTTTTTCAACTGACTGTTTCACGGAGTGGCAGGCTTTTAAATTTTCTTCATGCCTTTTAATTGTTTAAATCGCTTATTTCTTTTTAATTTTTAAATTATGCGTATATGTGTGTGTCTAGGTGGCTTTGTGCTCACTGAGGCCATCATAGGGTGTTTGATCTCCTGGAGATCAAGTTATAGACAGTTGTAAGCTTCCTTTTGTGGTAGGGGGCAGCTGAGCTTATGGCCTCTCAGGTGATTTTAACTACTGAGCCATCTCTTCAGCCCACATTCATTTATTTTACGTGTCTAGTAACATTTCACCATCTGGATACACCACAGTCAACAAATCCACTCAACTGTTAGGAGAGATCTTAAGACCACTTCTGAGTTTTCATAGTTTTTAATGAAGTGTTCATGTAGACATTCAGTGGATCTGTTTGCAATTAATTTAGGTAAATAACAAGGGCACAGACGCTGGGTTACATGGTAGGAATATGACTGATTAAAAACATCATAAAATTATCTTGCAAAATGGCTTTATCTCTACTACCTTACTATCTTACCAATAATGAATGAGGGCCCACATGGCCCCTACACACTCCCCTGCACTGTAATTGTTTGATATCATGGATGTCCTCTAACAGGTATACAGTGGGAACTTCTGCTTTGATTTGTATTTCCATGATGACATACATCTCAAAGTATTCCTGCTGTGATGTCTGTGGCCCTTTTTTTCTATATAAATAGTTAGGTTGCTTGCTTTTTTTTCTCCCTATTGTTTATTTGAGAGCTCTTTCAGTTTATGGGTAACAGTTCTTCATCTGATACAAATTGTTTTTGAAAATATTTTCTCTTTTCCATTATCCCAATAGTGTCTTTTATAGGGAAGAAAATTCTAAATTTAGTGAAATCACATCTACAATGTTTTTCATTATGATACCATAAAAATTGTACTCTACTCTAAGTCCTATGCTTCAGCAGCAATTAAATGTCTTTATTAGATAATCTAAGAGTGTTTCCTATTTAGTGATTTTTGACAAATCATGTCCTTCAGAAAGTTGGCCCATTTCATTTAGTTTGTCAATGTGGCAAAGCTTGAGCTGTACATTGTTCTAATTTGTTATCCTTTACTGTCTTGTGTAAGGTATAATGAGGGCATCCTTTTCCTCCTTTGATGGAGGAAGGTCATTGGCTAATAAAGAAACTGCCTTGGCCCATTTTATTAGTTAGAACATAGGTGGGTGGAGTAAACAAAACAGTAATGCTGGGAGGAAGAGGAAGTGAGCTCAGACTCAACAGCTCTGCTCTCTGGAGAGAGGCCATTCTCCCCTCTCCCGGGCCGACGTGATAAAGCAAGCCGCCAGGTCAGACATGCTGAATCTTTCCTGGTAAGACTGTTGCTACACAGATTATTAGAGATGGGTTGATCGGGATATGAGAATTAGCCGGTAAGGGCTAGAGCTAATGGGCCAAGCAGTGTTTAAATGAATACAGTTTGTGTGTTGTTATTTCTGGTGTAAAGCTAGCCGTGCGGGAGCCGGGTGGGACGAAAAGCAGGCCTGCAGCTTCCACAACACTCCTTCTCTTCTTTTACTTTTCATTCTTTGTTTCACTTTTCTTCTTATTTGATGCAAAATCTGGATTTGATACACAGCCTAATTAAAAAATTGTGGGCTGTTATAAGTCACCCACCTCCAATTCTCAAATAGCTGGGGCAACAGGTGTTTCCCACAATGCTTGGCTTTGCATATTATAGTTTGAATCCTTTCTCAGTATTTTTTTAAGCTAACTTAGAAACAGGCATATTCATATTCACTAATCTTTTCAAGGAATCAGCTTTTGATATTATTTTCTCAACTGAATTTTGATTTTCATCTTCATTGTGTTCCACTTAAATTATGTTATTAATTTCCACATTTTTCTTGGATCTGATTTGCTTTTCCATACTTAGTTTACTAAAATGTAAATTTAGATTTTTAATTTCAAATTTTTCTTGATTTCTTTTCATACATTTTGCCCTATATTGATTTATGTGCAATAAGATAATACATGTAGATAAAACAAATAGATTTTTATTTATGAAAATGTTGATGTCTCATTGGGCATATATTTGAATTTTTAGGGTTTTTATTTTACAATACATGTTAATTGAAATATAATTATCTCATTTTCCCCCTTCCCTTTCTTCTTTCTAGCCCCTTCATGGTAACCTCATTCCAACCCTTCCCATTCCCTTTACAATCTCTCCCAATTACCTTCACTCTGACATCGATAGCCTTTTTTTTAATTATTATTACTGCTACACACACACACACACACTTACACAAACACATACAAATTTGTAAATATAACCATTAGTTGCTGTCGTAGTCACTGTTCTATTGTTATGAAGAGACACCATGACCAAGGCAACTCTTATAAAAAAAAGTTTAATTGAAGCCTTTAATACAGTTTCAGAGGTTTAAGAGGTTTAAGATATGGTCATCATAGTTGGGGCATAGCAGTGCACAGCAAGAAATAGAGAGAGAGAGAGAGAGAGAGAGAGAGAGAGAGAGAGAGAGAGAGAGAAATGAGCCTAACATGGACTTTGGAAACCTCAATCCCCACCTCCAGTGACACACTCCCTTCAAGAGGAGCACACCAGTCCAAGGCCACATCTTCCAATCTCTGTAATTTTTTTCAAATAGTGTCACTACCTGGTGAACAAGAATTCAAATATATGACCTTATGGTGGCCAGTCTGTTCAAAACCCTACAGTTGCCTGTAGTTCCTTGTCTGGAGATGGGATCTCATAAAATTTCATTCTTTCTCTGTTAGCATATATAGATATTGCCTTTATTCTGGCCTTGTTTATACAGCAATTTCCGGGAGTGGCTGCTTCAAACCAGGCTTCCTGGTGTTTTGGTTTTTGCAGTCTTTCAGCCCCTTCTGTGATTTCCCTGAGGCATAGATGCAATAGCTATGGTATAGATGTGCTCATTAGGCCTGGGATTTTCACTGCTCTCTGGCATTGTGTCCAGTTGTGGCTTTTGATGATGGATCTGCAGTCCAGAGAAGCTTCTTTGATGAGATGTGGTAGGTACATTTGCATCAGAAGAGCTGTAGTTAGGAACTACAACTGGAACATTTCATTTTTTTCATCTTCAGTCTGAGCTTAGCCTTTAATGGCTGAATCATTTCTCCAGCCCATGAGAACCTTTTATTTTAGAACTGTGTGTGTATATCCATATCTCTCTATATAGTTACATATTTCTATTTTCACTGATGTCCATAAAACCTAAAAGTTTTGTTTTCATTTTCATTTAACAAAAAATGTTTCAAAAGTTCTTTTGAGACATCTTTGGCTCATATGTAATTTAGAACTGTTTTTCTCTAAGTATTTTGGGATTTTTAAAAATAATTTATTTATTTTTACTTTTGTGTATTGGTATTTCATCTGCATTTATGTCTGTGTGAGGGTGTCAGATCCCATGGAGGCAGAGTTAGAGGCAGTTGTAAGCTGCCATGTGGGTCCTGGGAATTAAACCCAGGTGCTCTGGAAGAATCGCTAGTGCTCTTAACTGCTGAGCCATATCTCCAGATCCATACTTTGGGATTTTTAATTAGCTCTGTTATGATATTTCTGGTAGAATTCTCCTGTCTCAGAGTAGACATTGAATGATTTCTTTCAGTTGTTAAAATGTTTTGTGCCCCCAGATGCAGTATATTCAGTATTTTGTGTGAAGGTATGGGGTTCATCTATACACTCACTGATTTTCTGTGTCCTGTATCTATGCATTACAACATGTTGAATTCCACAGCTATAATAATGTACTGACATTTAGATCTTCTTCTGCCACAGGATTTTGGCATTCCATTGTTGCTTACACATTAAGTATTTCATTATCATCTTGAAGAACTAATTGTTATTGTAAATTATCTCTCTCCCTTCCTTCCTCCCTTCCTCCCTCCCTTTCTTCTTTCCTTCTCTTTCATTTTTGTTTGTATGTGTGTGTTGTGGTTACGAACATGTGAGTACACAGACGTCACAGGAGGACACAGGAGTCCTGTTCTGTCTCTCTATCCTTTGTTTCATGAAACAGGGTCTCTTACTGAACTTGGAGCCAGTTTAGCAGCCAAACCAAACCATAGTCATCTTCCCATCTCCACTTGCCACATCACTAGAGTTACAGAGATACCTGCCAAAACTCTAGTTCTTAGGTGGAATTGGGAATTTGATCTCAGGAACTTATGTTTGGCAAGCTAGAACTCTTACCCACTGAGCCATTCTCCAGATGCTGCATCTCAATATTCCTGATAACTTTCCTATCTGAACTATGCTCTATCTGAAATTATTATGGTTATTTTGGTATTCAAGGGAGATGAATGTTCACATAACATATTTCTTATTCATTTACTTATAATCTATGGGTGCCTTTATATTTAAAATGAATTACTTTTCTTGATATTTTTATTAATGAAAGATTATCTATTTATTTTTTATGTTATAACATAATTACATCATTTTTCCATTCCCTTTCTTATCTTAAATTCCTCATCATGACCCCCTTACTCTCTTACTTTCTTTCAAATTCATGGTCTCTATTTTTTTGTTGTTCTTTCTCTGCCTCTGTCTCTGTCTCTGTCTCTGTCTCTGTCTCTGTCTCTGTCTCTGTCTCTGTCTCTGTCTCTGTCTCCGTCTCTGTCTCTCTCTCTCTCTCTCTCTCTCTCTCTCTCTCTCTGTCTTTCTCTCTTTCTCTCTCCCCCTCTGTCTGTCTTGTCTGTCTGTCTCCCTCTTTTTTGTCAGAGTGCGTAAGTTTTCTTAAATTCATAAATATTTTTCCTTTTCAGTCTGTACAATTTTACTTTTATGTATGTTTTTAGTGCTGATTGCTTAGCTTTGGATGACCAATGGGCTTGTTCTTCCTGGGTAAAACTATTTTCCCTGCTCTCAGCATTTCTTGGTTGCCTGTAGTTCTTTATTTAGGGTTGAGGCCTCCTGAGCTATCCCTTTCCACAGTTATATGTCTATGAGTGTTGTCTCTGCTCAGGGCATGTTTTTTTGTCAGTCATATGGGTAAGACTTCATGGGTGTAGCTTCTCTGATATTCTTAGGAAACAATCTCACAACAAATTCCCTGTCCTCTGGGTCTTTCAGTCTTTCTAGCCCCTCTTCCCTGATGGTTTCTGAGCATGAGACACAAGAGTTGTGTCATAGACGGATCAGTTTGGACTGGGTTCTACAACTCTGCATTTGGACTGGTTGTGGTTTTCTGTAATGGCCCCCATCTGTTGTGAAGAGAAGCTTGCTTGATGAAGGGTATGCATTATCTGCATCCATCTTGACCCTGGAGAAGGATCTGCAGTGTCTAGCTGCAGAGGTTGGATGTGGTGTGAGAAGGTCTCGACATTGTGGGCTGGGAAGGCAGTTCCTGGTAGAAGCCTATGAAACTTCTATGAGTACTATAAGAAGAGCATTAGGCAGGTGTGGCCAGAGGAGACTGAGGTATTATAGTTGCAATGTATTAAACAGAGGACCAGACAGATCCTGAAAATGGGTGCACCATATTTGCCCGAATGGAGAACTTGCTCTTGATTATGTATTTATTTAAAGAATTGATTTCTAAGTAGTGAATGGTATCCTTGAATTCTTACTATGTTTGCTACTTTATTTATATGGTGGCTTTTTTTTTTTTAAATTTATTCCTGTACCCTTTTAATGGTTTGGGGCTTTACTTGAACACTTTATTTATTTCTAGTTTTGTGTATGTGTGTTTGTATGTGCACCATATGTGTATAATGCCTGTAGCAGCCAGAAAAGGGCATCAGATCGCCATGAACTGCCTCTACAGACATTTGTAAGTCAAATTGTGAGTGCTGTGAATGTTTTTTGGGAGAGCAACAAGTGCTTTTATCTCTGCAGCTCCTTGGGCACTTTGTAATGATGTTATTCTCTAACTGCATTTGCACATGGGTAATACGTTCTAATGCTTACCCGTATTTCTCAAAGGCTCATTTACAAACAGTCCATGTGTATTTCCAAATAACATTATACAGTAGTAGTTGGTAATACATTTCCCTTATGGTAACAAACGACTTTCTCCTGACTGCTGCCTCTGTCCTACCACTGCTGGCCTTCCCTAACTCATAAACCCTGTATTTACAAGGGCAGGTAAAACATTCACAATCAGTAACTCCTCGCTAGTATTTTGAACAAAATATCATGGACTGGGTCAATAAAAAGTAACAGACATTTTAAAAATTCACTTCCTTACACTTGTGGCTCCTAATTCTTTAATCATCATAATCATCAGCTCTTTAGATCCCTCGCAGGCAACTCTAACTCCTTCGCTCTGCATTTCTGACGTTTTCTTTGAGATGTTATATTCAAATTGCCTTTCTTTTTTGGCTTTTAGTATAACTTTTAAGAAGCTATAGATAGCTGGACATGACGTGACATGTAAAATCAAAAAAGCAATACCCCCAAATTGTAACCAGTGGTATAATTGCCAGACCTGTGGGAATGGATGCTTGCTGTGTGTACTTCGGTTTGCAGCAGCAGTATATTGGGAAAACACTGTTAAAACATGGCTCAGAATTTTGGAAATATGATCCTTTCATTATTTTCGACAGCAAAATTTCCTTCTTTTGCAATGGTTCAATGACAGTCCAGTGAGACCTACTGAAAGCCATGGCCACTGTAGCTTTCATGTAAAGGCTGGCAATTCGCCTATGCCTGAGCAACAGCATCAGGTAGATTACCAAAGCTCCTCCATTTCTCCACAGCGCTCATGAACACTGTAATCTCATGACATAGTCATTCATTCAATCACAGCATAATACTCTTTTAGGTATCTGCTATGTGTCTTCTCTGGGTTGTGACCTGGGGTCATGGTAGCTAAGCATCCAGCACAAAGCACTTGGTCTTTGCCTGGAGGAAGCTCCTTTCCTTCCTTCCTGGCCATAGTGAGACTAGACAAAGCCATTTGAACTCAGACACAAATGGCAATTTCCGTCTCCCTTTACTATGTTGCTCACTGCCCACATACTTGATTCGCAAAAGCAAGCATGGAGCTGGTAGATAAATGAACAGCAACCTATAATTAAACTCGCTGAATATCAGAAAAGATTGGGGAATTCAGTAGATGAAATTGAGAAGATGCTTTGCATTTTTAGAACCCAGGAAACCTAAGTATTATGAATGTTGCTTGATGGGGGTTTCACCCTGAGCTGTTCCATTGTTCTGATATCAGTCTGTGACTGGAAAAGTCAGCGATTGGGGTTGAGTGTGTGTTATCACAGTTTATTGACTCTTCTTGCGCACAGGAAACAAAGTCTTTCCTGCTTAGTTAACTGATGTTGTGTAGATAGCACCCAATACAATCTCTACCATTGACTGCTAAACCTTGTTGTTTCCTGTGGCCAACCCTTAGTTCAGATAGGGCCTGTCCCATTGTGAATCTTCTATCATTACAGAGCCATTGAAAAAGACAGTTCTGTTTTAGAATAGCATCTGGGTGGCTTCTCAGGGACACCGATTTGTAGCATTGTTCACACTTCTTACTACATCTTATTTCCATAGGACAGTCCCTTTCATTCTCCTTCTGCGTAGGACTGTCTCTCCTTGCACCACCTTGCTTATAACCCCATTCTCTTCCAAGACGCTCCTAAAAAAGCACTACTTATGCATGTCATTTAAAACTCATTGACTACACTACTGGAACTTTCTGTTGTACTCTGCTAATTGGAATAGTTCACTCAAAAGCCAGTGTCACTGTGCTTAGGGGATAGGCTGTGTATTTTAATTCTTTCCCCTACCAGCTGAGGGAAAAAGGCATGCTCTTTAATGTTGCTGAATCCCAGGTACAGGCAACATAGTTCTGTGGAGAGACTAAAGGTACCTATCTCCTGGGTTTTAAATAAAGATTAAAAGCAACAGGAGCAGCGGCAGGATGTCCAAATTGTCTAATTGTCTAGCTCAGTGTCCAGTACCTGCTGTTTGGTTGCTGTTGTGGTTGCTACATTCACTTTAGCTAAATTAGTTCCACCCAAGAGGTTATGAACTCCAAGAACTCTGAGATCACATAGAAAACATTTATTCTCGATATCCCACGGAAGCATGAAGTTCAGTAAATATATGTAGCATCAATGGCTGAAAGGTGAAAAATGAATTAGTTAATGAACTAAATTCAAATCCCAGGTACTTTACTTAAAAGATGAGATATGGTCCGTTTGTCCGTACAGTGCTCCACAATTACACACAATCGATGTGGTTACATAGCATGAAAATTGTTCATATCTGTGAAACTAAAAGCATTCTTTATGATTTCTATTTTGTAACTGTATACAGACTAAGAGGGATTAATTTCAAGTTAGGATCATCTAAACATCTACACTTAAGAAATTACTATTGGCATTTTAATGAAATGTTATTTTACAGCTTTAAAGTTCATAGCAATATAATTAGTAATATGTGTAATCTTTATTGCCAGTCTTAATCTTTTTTATATGACTGAAAAATTATTTTATGGTCGTACAATTAAAATAATGCTAAAAATGTCAGCATAACAGAATTAGACTAAAGTAACTACTACAATATTGTACCCTAAACCAGCTAATATAAATGCAAAATACTTTCTACAGGCTATTTATTTGAACTAATACATGGTGAGGGATTTAAGGAGTAGTTTGTGCAATGAAATAAAAAGAAAAATAAGCACTGTACAGCAATCTTTGCTATTGTTTAGCACGAGGGAAAATTAAATAGGTTTATATATAGGCCACTTGAGGAAAATGTATTAAAAGCCACACCACAACATAGTAAATACAAAGGCAACTGGCAGGCAATGCTCCATTTTATAGGTTTTTATAAATACTCCATTTGCAGATTTTAAAGGGAAGTCTGAGGTGCTTAAAGTTGTCATTTTACAAATGACTGTATAATATTGACTATGAAACCAAACTGAGTATGCCCAGAACACTTTGTTAAGTTTGTTCTTTCCATTTTCACACATGTATACGATGCTTTCCCCACCCACCTTCCCTTCTGCTCTTATCAGCCCCTCTCTTCCCTACACAGCCCCTTTCCATTTTTTATGTGCTTTTGTTTTGTTTTGGGACCCAGTGTTTGTAACCAGGGCCATCTGGTGAGCGTGGGTGCCCAGAATTCTAATGGTACATTTTATAAAAGGATTTCAAAAGACAGTTGTTCTGTTGGCACACCAGAATAGTTAGAATTTTTCACAGTGCTTTCACCTGTTGATTCATGATAGTACATATTAATTTGTTGACATTATTTTTTAGAACATAGAAAAAAAATGAAAAAAATCTAAAACAAAATTCTATTCTGTATGGAAAACTGGAAAGTACATAAAAACATGCAAAAAATAAACCACCCAGAATTTTGCCACTATTACACTATCATACTATAACAGTATTTCTATTTCTAGTGTTTGTTTCCTTACGAATACTTTTAAAATAATTGTCTTTATTGAACTTTTTGTTGAACATAAGAACCAAATAGATAATTTTGTATATTTTGCATAAAGACCAACTAATGTGCTGAATATGCTTCATTTCTTTGTAACATTTTAAGACTTCTTTTTCTAGATACTCATAGGGTATTGATGTTTTTATATTTATTTCTAATTGTTATAGATATTCACTTTTAAAGCCTCACTAACACTACATTTTTAATCAGTTTTTAACTCATTTCTTAAAATCATCAAATCATTAAAATCCTGTCACCTTAGGACAGAAGCACCGATAAACTCTGAAAGAATATTTTTTTGGGGGACAAGGTTTTTATTATTATTAAATATACTTTATTCTTTTTTATTGATTTTTATTGAGCTCTATATTTTTCTCTGTTCCCCTTCCTTGCCTCTCCCCCCTTCATACCTCCCTCAAGGTCCCATGCTCCCCAATTAGTCAGGAGATCTTATCTTTTTCTACTTCCCATGTAGATTAGATCTATGTAAGTCTCTCTTAGGGTCCTCATTGTTGTCTAAGTTCTCTGGGATTGTGGTTTGTAGGCTGATTTTCTTTGTTTTATGTTTAAAAACTGCCTATGAGTGAGTACATGTGATAATTGTCTTTCTAGGTCTGGGTTACTTCACTCAAAATAATGTTTACCAGCTCCATCAATTTGCCTGCAAAATTCAAGTTGTCGTTATTTTTGTTTTTGCTGTGTAGTACTCCATTGTGTAAATATACCACATTTTCCTTATCCATTCTTTAGTCAAGGGGCATTTAGGTTGTTTCCAGGTTCTGACTATGACGAACAATGCTGCTGTAAACATAGTTGAGCATATGTCCTTATGGCAGGATTCAGCATCCTTTAGATATATACCCAAAAGTGGTATTGCTGGGTCTTGAGAAAGGTTGTTTCCTAATTTTCTGAGAAATTGACACACTGACATCCAAAGGGGCTGTATCAGCTTGCATTCCCACCAGCAATGCAGAAGTGTTCCCTTTTCCCCACAGCATTTCTCTGGTGACTAAGGATGCTGAACTTCCCATTCTATAGGCTGTCATTTCTTGATTGCAATAATTTTAATGCCCTGATACCTTTAGGGGAAAAGCTAGCTTACTACATTGTATTCCACATTTCATTTATTTATTTTTAAATCGGCAGGTCCAGGCACACTGGGAAAGCTCTACAAGGTCTCAGCTGCCCAAGGTCCAGAGACAGCAAGTAACTCCTTTCATGACCCTTGACCATCAGGTATTCAACCAGACTCTCAAGAGCACACCACCTCCAGCACCAAGCTGTATGCCTCAGGGAGAGCATGGACCTATGAGCCCGGACAGTGATGCTGCTTGTACAGGAAACCCATTCACAAAACTGCTGACTCTTGGGAGAGAAGATGGTCGTGCGGAATGGCATGTATGTTCAATAGCTGATTATGAAGTCTATCTTAAGTGCTAAGAATTGAAAGTGTATGAAAAGAAATGTGTCTTTACGAATTGGTCTGCAATTATTAATCATATGCAAATTAATTATGCATAACAAATTATACGTGTTCATTTTAATACTAAATTAGGTAGTTCATTTTAATACTCAATTAGTTATCAATGAGCCACTAACAAACCTTTGTATTTAGAAGGTTGATTTCTAATCATAAAGAAAACCTAAGTTTTCTGGGTAACTTTAGTTGAATTTATCAATATCTTAAATATCTACAGATATAGCACAACCAATAAAACCCCAGAGACAGATATTAGGACTCAAGCTGAAAGACCACAGAAGTAAAACAGACAACCACTAAAGAGCTCTTGCCTCTACAAAATTTTCAGACAGAAAAGAGCGTGAATTTCTGTCTCATCCTGCCTTATATTCCATGCCTTTGATCCCAGCAGTAGAGAGGAATATTCTATGGCTAACTAGTGCGGTTGCCAGAATTAAAGGTGTGTGACACCACTGCCTGGCCTGTATGGCTGACTAGTGTGGTTAATTTTGCACTCTGAGCATCAGGTAAGCTTTATTTTTTAGATCATAAGCAAAATATCACTATACATAGATTTGAAACCTATACTAGTTATATAAAAAAACACTAATTTTGTGCTCTTAAAATGTTCACTAAAATAAAATCAATTATCTTATTACATGAAATATTTTATGGAATTATAAATATATTTTTACATTTAATTTTTAATACTTTTTTAATTTAAATAGATTCTTATCACTTACTAAATAGCTGGCATGGAGTGATGCTGAGACTTTTTCAGAATAAATAAGAATAGCTAGTGTTATGAAACATGTTCTTCTTTTAAATGAATCTTCAAAAATACTAAAAAAAGGAGGATGCAGAGTAGGCAATAACTAAAATTTGGAAAAATCTTTAGCAACTTCTTGTAGATAAGTTATGACGATTACAGACGGACTTTCTTTTCCTTTTGCTTCTTTGCCTTGATCCCATGGTGGAACTTTGTTCTCTCCCACCTGGGGCATCTTCTTCTAATCTGAATGGTCTGTTCAGGTTGATATTTTTCCAATATTAACTTCACAGTCTGCAAGAGCAAAGGCAGAACACTCAGGGTTTCATTTGAATCCAAACAGGAAAGGAAGATTTTTAAAGAGCTTTATGTTAACTTGAAAAGTAGGAAAGAATGAAGACCCAATAGATTATTAAATGAAGAAAAAAAAAGATTATCACTCTGTAGGACTCTCTGAAATACAAAGTTGAATGTGGATCCCTGTATGTGTATTTAAACATTTTAGTAGTGGGACTATATGTGGGGTGTGTGTGCACATGTGTGTGTATGTATTATGCATATATGTATGTATGTGTATATGCATTTGGAACTTTCAAAAGTGTAATACAGCACCAGTTCTCTTGTTATGTGCATGAAGAACACAAACTACAAGACGGATGAGAGCGATCTGCACAGTAAATATTAGAATTAAACCCAATACAATTCATTCTTCAACCACCACATCCAAAGTTTATTTTTTTGTAATAATTATTGATTCTTAAAGAAAAATCAAGTTCCATAGGTAATGATTATGCCCGTCAATTTTGGTAAAATCTAGAAAGTAGTCTTTTGTGTCATGAAGGCAGCATGCATCAGTCTTCTGGGTTTGCCATGAGATCTTTGTTTCTATTCTTTGGCTCATGCCTCACCTTTGCCTTTATGGTTATTGTTGCTGTTCGATATAGAGCCTCACTATATCCCTTACACTGGCCTTGGACCCAAGATCCTCCTATCTCAAACTTTCCAGAGATGGAATTACAGATGTGTGACTAAAAGCCTAGAAAAAGGGTTAGTTTGATTTTTTTTGATATTTTAAAACTTCAAAACATAATGGCATGGTTTGTGCTCAGGAGATAGTGGTTATTGATATTTGTCTTATTCCCTGTTTCCTTCTAAGCTATCTCCTTCACTAACAAAAGGGAATCTCTTCTTCATCCAGTGATAACTATAGTATCACCTCATAGGTCTGGGAGAGTATCCTCAGGTTTAGAGGTGATGATTGGAATTAGAGATAAGTGAGAGACTGAAGGTCTCTGGCACAGAGATAGGTAATATTAAGAGAAACACTTCACAGTGTATGTTTTCCCAGCATGCAATTGGCGTTTGTACTTACAAGAGTGAAGGTGCCTTCTACACTAATGATTGCTCCTAGCTTAGAGATTTCCTTCACCCTTTACTGCTGTTTTATTATCATTGGACTCATACATGGCTCTCTACAGTTCACTCATCCTTATGTCTTTTCTTTTCCTCCTCTCATTCATTCTTAGACATTTGTCTAAATGATTTTAATTCTCTCTGGAACACAAACTTGAGATCCCCCCACACACCCATCTTGAGGTTTTTTCCTTGATGATTCTCCATACAGATTTGGTACCTCAATGACTGCATTCATTATCACATTTTCACACCATATGATGCATTTTAAAGATTCGTTAATATTTTTTCATTCTTTTAGTTTGTTATTCATTGATTAAAATGTCATACCTTACTCATGGATAAATTTTTGTTCATTCATAACTAGTGGATGCTGTTGGCAGGTTAGGGAGTAAACGAGTAATGAGTCCAGTCAACCTCTGTTCCTTGCATTCCACTGTTTACTGGTTACTCCTCAATAGTGTTTACTCCATGAGGGCAAGAACGTCTCACTGCTGTCACCTGTAGTAATTCCTCTGGTTCTTGAAAGGTCTGAAAATAAATATTGCTCGATAAATATTTGTCAATTCTTATTTGAATTGATTCATGAAATTATTGACAAATCATATTTGGACGTATCCTGATAGAGTCTCTCAAGTCTTGATTCAAGTTGACCAACCACCTTTCTTAGAATACAGCAGAATTTGGTTGAAGGCCATTTAATGCTTTTGTAAGTGTTTTCTACTGATTATTTTTGTGTATACCATGAGAAATCCAAAATTCGACCATGCCTCTCAACTCACCACTTACACCTTCTTCAGTTTACATGTGTTAAGGTTTCACTAAAGGCAGTACGGTGGGAAGAGGAGAATTAGACGTTAGCTGGTTGCTTGTTTCATCTCTATTGCTTTGATGAAATACTCCAACAAAATGAAAATGGGGCTGGGGGAGAAATGGTTTGATTTAGCTGACAATTTGGGGTGTGGGGAAGTCAGGTGGTAGGAACTTGAAGTAGCCACACCACACCCATAGCCAAAAGGAGAGAATTAAATGCATACATGCTACTGCTGAGCTCACTTTCTTCCTTGTACAGCCCAAGGTCTAGCCCAGAAAATGGTGCCCACATTTAGGGTGGATCTTACCACTTCAGTTTACACTCTTAGAAACAAAATCTTTTACAGGTATATCCATAGCACCGTGTAGTCCAGGCCGTACTTCACTGAGAGGTGACTCTTGTGTGAAGTTCACAATCACAGCTAATATTACAAATATTTGGGAGGGGGGAGGTATAGAAAGAGCAAAAGAAGCACACGGTCTTTTTCAAAAGTGTAAACCTTTAAAAGCCTTCCTTATCTACTGGTTATTTTTTAAGCCTCTCTGCAGAGAAAAGGAAGCTTTAAGAACTGAAAATGCAAATAAAGATTCCATTGAGGTTAGAACTATAGATTCAGAGTTCAGGAGTTCAAACTTGCCTCTGCCACTCAGGTAATCTGGAACAAAGTGACAATTTCTTTTCCTTTGGATTTCTTTTTATATGATGAGGATAATTTCCTCTCCTGGGCTGCTGTGAAGCTTAGATAATTGGAATATGTCAAACACTACAGACAGTGCCTAGCACATCTCCCTCACTATGCAGGTATATGGTACTGTTGCTGTTTAAGGGGTTTGTGTGTACCCTTGGTACTGTATCTTTAGTTACAGAGATGAAGAAAATGGTATGTTTTCGTATCATCTAAATTCCTGTGCATTAGTCAGCTAAAAATTCACCACTGACCTTTGGACATCTACAAAGCATTTTGAAAGAAGACAGATGGTATGGAAGTCCTCTGTCAACATGTTGAGGCTGTGGACTTTGGTCTGAAGCACAGCACAAGAAGCACTCTGCTGATCTAGATGCTGATTGCGGCAAGGTTCCCCCTGGGGGCCTTGTCACTAGGGAGCATAGGGAAGGTGATGCAGGGAAAGCAGCCAATCAGAGCCATGGACCCAGCTCTCAGATAGCATGAGCTTTGAAATACACAACTAAGTGTTTTAAAACTTAAAGATGCGAAATAAAACTCTCAGTCTTCACTAAAGTTCTCCCTAATTTCAAATGAAAGCGCCACTTTAACCCTTACTGACAGTATTCTGAATGCATTGGATGCCATTAGATGGAAATTGCTGAGGTTATGGACAGTATGGCATTGTGTTCAAGAGGAAAGAACACACATTCTTCCACTCATGCAAAGGACAGTAAATATTTACAGGCCCCCAAAATGTCAAAACCCCTAAAACTGATAATCACTTCAGCTTATAAAACAAAGTAATTTCATTTGACTGGGAAATGGTGTTTAGTTCTATACTTTTGAAATAGACAAGACAACCAATGAATATTTCTAAATACTTGGCACTAAAAGATCATATAATGTTGAGAAAAATTATAGGGCTCCACTGTTCTCTCTTTGTGTGTGTTTGTACATATGTGTGTGTTTATGTGTGTATCTCTCTGTATGTTTTTACATGTATATATGTATCTATCTACATCTATTTGTCTATCTATCTATCTATCATCTAATAATCTATCTATCTAATAATCTATCTATCATCTATATATCTATCTATCTATCATCTATCTATCTATATCATCTATCTAATATTCAAGCATTCAATTCTGTATCTAATCTGCTGTAGCATTATGCAGGAATGACTTAATTTTGACATTTCCTATTTGAAGCTTTGCCTATAATCAACTACCTTCATGAGGTCCTGATTTCTTTTTGACTCTTCACTATGATTAATAGATTGAGATTCATAGGCTTTACTCCCTTGTTGAAGACAGAAAAATTACTATGATAAAATATGAATTATTTCTGAGCCAATATTCTGAGCTGAAAAAAAGAGAGAGGTCTCATCACCTTAATGTAGAAAAAAATTCTGTGTCTAAATCGGTATTAATTCCTGGAATCATATTCCAAGAATGGATGTTATCTTATCTTTTGTTTGATTACTTTACTCAATGTCCAGTTCCTAGTCTCAGAAGTGTTATCTGTAAAGCTTGTATATACTCTTTCCGCATATCTTGAAGGGTTACTTTTGGCTCGTTACGATCCTGTAGAAATCATAAGATGATGAGATATGGAAGGTTTAAGAGCAATTGTTATTTTAATGTTTTCATTTGGAGAATGTGAGCGACTACATTTTGTAGGCTAAGGTCAACCATTGATCAGTGAATCATTTACTTAAACAGTGTTAAGATAGATACTTGATATTCAGGGCCTGAGAAATGGTCTAGGAAAGCCTCTAGTTTCTCTTCACTAATTCCAAATAGACTTTCTATTGAGAGGACTATCTCTTCCTCCTTCCTCTAGTATACAGAACTCCAGACATCACAGATAACTGAGCATCACATACAGAGGATCAGATAAGACTGAATATTAGACATGTGTTCACCTCTCTTTACACAAAGAAATTGTCTAAGTAATTTAATATACTTTTGTTGGATTTCCAGGAAAGTATTCAAGGGTTTGCATTTTACCCTAACAATGATTATTGAGTGACTAGACCCTAAATGACAATGACCTTCCCATTTCTGTGTGCTCTGGAGAAGTGGTCACCTGTACAAGGAATTGGTTCCTATGCAACATCTGCGTAAAGTAGAACTCAAGGACCCAGAACACCAGAAGCAGACAATGCTCTGTCCCATTAGTTTTGCTTCATCAACCTCTCCTCTTAGGCTCTCCACTTCTTTAATATCCATCCATGATAATTTTCTTCTCCCTCTTATAACCGTCCCTCACAGGCTCATATCTGAGCTCTTGCCAATTTCTTCATAATTTTAGTATTTTATTTCATACATTTATGGTCCAATGTCAGTTTTTGAAGTATGTTTCCTCCAGCTTTATATCTCTATTCTTGTTTAAGCTCATTGAGAAGACACACCATTTGACAATGTTTCTGTTTTTCAATACCTATTTTTTTCCATTTACAAAATTTAAGAAAAAATCTTCTTTTTCTCACTAGAGTCCAAGATATAGCACCTTCTTTTTTTTTTTTTTTTTTTTTTTACAAGCACCATTAACTTCTTATTTTCATATCCTGCCTAGATCGCAGTACTGGATAAACTCATTTATTTTTACCATATCTTTACCTGAGCAAATAAATGAGAAACACTCCCCACACTGTGCATGCTGATTATGTGAAATAGATCATCAGATTTCACATGATTGTTTACTCCTGTGAGTCAACCTATAAGCATACCCTAGAAGATTACCAGTAAGGGAGACTGAACAATATCATCCCTCCTTGTACTTCCAAGGTTCCCATCCATTATTATAACACTCTGTAAAGAAAATATGTCCAGTCCAATTATGATCCACTCAAAAGCTTTAGCAGTTCTCTTGACCCTCCACATCTGTTTTATTGTTTCTGTCACCCTATTAGAATAGAATAAAGTTTCTATCTCATTCTTAAATTCCCAACAAATTTTCTTTCTGTGTACTTCCCCGCATATCAGCAGTATATCTACGAGACTGATGTGCTGTGTTAGTCTTGCATAAATCCCTCAAATCACACCAAACCAAATAGCTCTATTTGAACACATTTGCTTCCTAGCCACCATGTTATTTCAGCACATAAATATCCCCCTCCACAACCTGAAACAAAACTTTACTGCCTCCATTTCCTCCCTTCCAGCATTTGATGCAGCATCTGATGACCCCCTTTTCTCCTCTTCAATCAAGCTTTTGTCTTCATTATTTTAAAAGGGCTCTTAACACCAATCAGTTGAAACAGATTTTCTGAGACTATAGTATAATTACATAATTTTACCATTTCATTTCTCCCT
>NW_026067933.1:9079254-9085044 GCF_014885135.2 Alexandromys fortis
TATAATTTGATACCATATATACATATATCTGGTATCAAAGTCTCTATTTTCGTTTGGCTTGGCTTCCAAGTTGCATTTGGCGTGGTTAACCATACCCTGAGGCACTTTCTGATATACATATTAGGTAATCTGATTTTGCAACCATTTTGCTAGCTCTTTCTTTTCTAACAGATGGCAAAATGCTATGTTTCTTGGCCCAGTCTTCAGCCATCTCTTCTCATGTATCTTTGTAGAAGATGTCCCCTGCTTGTTTGATATCCATTGTGTTACAACGTATGTCTCAAACTTACAATGGCTGAAAAGACTTTACTTCTCAAATCCATTTTGGCTGATCTGCAAAAATAAGACTAACATCAAGGACTCCAAGAGTCATGTTGTGCTCTTCTCTGCTTTATTCTCCCCTCCCTCTACTGTCAGTCCCAATCAAATCCAGTGGTTCTAAAATCTCCCTGTTTCCCAACCTTTTCCCTTCTCAAACAACATTCTGCATAGTAGTTCATCACTAGCAACTAGCACGGTGCCTCACACAACATGAGTGTTAGCAACTAAATACCAAAGTGCTATAAACTCAGGTCCATAATAAATGGCTTTCATAAAATATAGCCACTTTTCCTTGGCTACACAGTGTGGTGATGCCTATAAAGCAATTTTCATGAAAAACTATGTTTTTCAGAAAAAATCCATGTGCTAGAGATTGTTTATATTTGTACACAGCAGAAAGATGCTGAGAGACGTTCAGGAATGTGGTCAAACTCATTCTTTAAATGAATAGGAGATTAGTGCTTGGCTCCATCCCTGTTGGAAAATCCATGCAGCAGTGGTCTCATACCTCCCTGTCAGTCATTGTGAAGAGGGGAGCTAGCTCCTAGACGTGTAAGAGGACCCGAGACAGGCCCGACTCTCTGTTCCATTGAAGCTGGATGACTAGTTAACTCCTGAGTTTAGTTATCAGTCTGCCATTTCTACCCATTAGCCATCTTCATTCTCTCCTTTTGGAGATACGGTTGTGGGTAGTAACTCATTTATGTTAAAGTAATCAGGTATTCTTCAGCCAGGTATCTGTAAATCCTGGTGGCATTTGGCAATCTAAGCAAACTGTTATAGTTCAAGACCATTCCAGAGACAAGGTCTGAGTAAATATTAACAAGCTCTCGCGCTTGCTTGGAACTTGAAAAGACTGCACGACATCAATGAGCAAGCTTTTGTCAGTCACAATCTAGACCAGATTAGTCTTAAAGTCCAAGGAGGAAGCAAAGTTCACCTTAGTGCAGGAGTTCCTGTGTGCCTCTCCTGGCTAGCATTTGCAAGCTCAGGACAAGGATGATGAAGGAGAAGGAGAAAACCATTGCTATTGTGAAGGTTCTAGACCCTTCCGAGTTGAAGCTGGTGAGTACGCACATCTTGAAATTCTTTCACTGTCTGGAGATGAAACTGGCCTAAATGCTGAATTTGAAATTTAGAGTTACAGTGGGTAAAATAAGGTGTAGACATTCGCACTGAAATGTGTTAACCATAATTAACTGTGTATTTAAAAGAGCTTGTTTACTTACAAACAGTGTTGGAGTGCTCTGGGATATGCTAAGAAATTATATAGTTTATTTAGTCAAAAACCTGCTAAAGCTAATGTTTTATTGTGACTTTTGTATACAACGTGAGGATTCGGTTAATTGTTTATTTCATACTCACACTAACAACTTGTTATTTTAGTGAGAAGAGAATAATGAACACGCAGTGTATGTGATGTGAAACTGTGAGCGTCCAGTTTTGTATTTTCCTATTTGTGTTAAAGCTAGCTTGCCAAGGAAACTTCAGCTCCAGCCCCACTCATTACTTTTATTCACTTACAATGGAACAAAAATAATAATAACAAAATAACACAGCAGGATTTCACAGCCCAGTGTTTGTCATTTAAGCCTCAGAGTGATGTTGTAACAAATAAAATAAAATTTGAGGCAATTGGTGGTGTATGTTCTAAAGCAAAAAAAAAAAAAAAAAATTCTGGGTGAGTGAATCTAAATGAATCAACACCCACAAGGAAGGAAAATAATCTTTGGAAAGTCAGTGTTTCATGTGTGCATACGTTCTACAGTCTACCGTTCCCTGTGGTGCGCCTCTTTAGAATAGGAGTTTATCTTCTTTTATATCCAGTTTCTCTATCAAACAGTCTCCTGTTCAGTTTTACCATTTCAGATCTACAGTGCATATTTTCATAGGAAAGCAAAAGGCGAGGGTCTAAACAAATATATCTGTCAGTATCTTTTAAAAACTCACACTAAATATGTGCTATTTAGTAAATATGTGCCACATACACACACACACATATACACACGTACATACACACATATACAAAAACCACACACACATGCATACATACACACCATACATACACACACACACAAACACCACAAACGCATGCACATACACCACACACACACTACACATGCATGCACGCACACACACACCACACACACATGCACACACACATCACACACACCAGACATGCACACACACCACAAACACATACATGCACACACATACACGCACATACACATACACACACACACCATTTAGGGCCTCTTTTTGCCTTTTGTTATTTCACTGAATATTTACTTGCAAATTTAACTTGTAACTGTCCATAAGTTTTGTTCATTTTTGAGTATTTATAATGAGATTATCTGGGCGATTCATGGGCATGTCCAGAAAAACTTCAAGGTTTTCATAACCAAAATAATTTCTAGGAGACTATGGGATCCTTTCTGTTGCTAACTGGCTATAAATGAAAAGCATTGGAGTAATAAATATGTACAAATTACATTTAAACTTTTATTTAAGTTTATTTGTCCTACAGCACTTTGGAGAAGAGAAAAATAAGCCAGGTTACTTTCAGAGAGTCTGTTGGGTAGAGCTGGCTCCTGAGTTAAGTCCTTGAGAGGAACTGTTTGATTCTGATATTTATGGGCTGGGTGGAGTTCAGGAAAGAGCAGTGGGGAAGAAAAATACAGTCAGTAGGTCCAAATTGTTCTGACTATTCAAGACACTAAAGGAAACTAAAGACAAGAATGCTTCTGCAGTGGGGTAGATAATAGAGGATACAGCCTTTGTGTCTTACAAGTCTGAATCTAAGCTATTATTTCAGCTTCTGTTTTGAGGTGGTGTCTCCCACTGATGTGACCTCACATAGTAGGTGAGGCTGGGTGACCTGTCAGCTCCAGGCACCTGTTTCTATATCCTTGGTGTTGGTATAACAAGCAAATGCCACAGCTTTTGATTTTCCCATGTGGGTTTTAGATATTAAACTTATATCTTTGTGTTTGCAGACACCGAGCAGTCTCATTGTGACCTCTGCTGCTTTTAGAGTTGTCTTATTCTTAGACCGTTACTTCAATTCTGAGCTGCACTTGCTTCTCGTTTAGAATGTTAGTCATATGCACCCTACAACATTGCTATGAAGATGTTTTTTGAGTTATTTTATTATCCATGACACATAACAAACAATCAACTCTGGCATAGCATATGTTATTAAGTTGTGTTTTATTTTCCTCTAAAAATTCCTCATCTCCAGATTCACAGAATCATTGCAATCATAACCCTTACCTACACCAAAGTCTGAAATCTCCTACTGAAAGCCCCAGTATGTGTACACATGATAAGGACAAGGCTTTAAAAGTTTAGAAGTAGTGGAAATAACATCAAATCTGTAACAAAACGTTATAATAGCATTTTGAATGCTAGACACAAGAGTTTCAGTTTATATATGGCAGGGACGTTAGGCTTCAGATTCTTGAGGCCAAATAGATCTTAAGGGTATTTGAAATATGTTGGTATGAGACAGTGGGAGTTTATTAGGAGGGATATAGAAACACTAGATGGGGATGCATAGTTTAGGTTAGGGACCTGAGAGCTTGAGGAATGAAAACAGAGATGAAATTCCAGAGTGGATATTATTATTTTAAAATGTCGTATCAGGGTTCAGATTGCGTCTGATGCCTGAAGAGTAACGGTCATTCTAAAGTGGAGTTTAGGTCCCAGTGTATGTGGTTTTCTGGCAAGAGGTGATGGATATTCTTACAGTTTATGGTTTGCCTAGATGCTTCTGCAATAATTTTGGCTGTAGACTGTTTTCTTATCCAGACAGCACCAATTGTAAACAAAGGCAAAGCTATTTCTCTCCGGTGTCACTAAAAGTTAGTTTGGCAAATGGTGTTCTGCTGATTCCACCATTCTCAAGAGCTCTGTATTTTCTCAAGAGTCTTCCTGTTGCATATCTTGTGCTCAGGTCTTTAACCCACTGTGAGTTAATTTTTAAAGAAGTGCAAGATAAGATCCCAGGATTGTTCTTTTTCCCTTAGATAGCCATTGAAACCATTGCCATTCATTGAAAAGATGGCCCTTTGCCACTGAGTGGTCTTGACAACCCTGTCCAATTTGCTGGACTATATTCGGGAGTTCCTTATGGCTTTATTTTTCTGCCCTAGAGCCCTGTGTAATTGTTGTGATGTCAGAATGTCACTCAGTGTTACCATAGCACTGTAACAGCTTGGACATCCAGAAGTATTTGTTCTCTACTTATTTTTTTTTCCAAGACTGTTTTTAGTTTATTAGTGTTCCTTGAAAATTTATGTGAATTTTAAGAACTGAGTTTCAATCTCTTCAAAATGTGCTTGGCATTTGATGGCAATAACATTGGATATCTGACTGCTTTGTGTAGTGTTATCAACTTGTCAATATTCTCTCTTTCTAGAAATACAGGTTATTTTCCATCTTTTATGTCTTTAATCTTATCTGTATTTTTTGGTTTCATCCCATACATCTTTCATTTGAAGAGTTAAGCTTATTCATATAATTTTTTAGGTTATTTTTATTTATTTATTGTTGAAAAAAATTTCTGCCTCCTCTGCGCCCCCCATTTCCCTCTCCCTCTCCCCACTCCTCTCCCCCTCTCTTCCTCCCCCCACTCCTCTCCCCCTCCCTCTCCAGTCTGAAGAGCAGTCCAGATTCCCTGCCCTGTGGGAAGTCCAAGGTCCTCCCCCCTCCATCCAGGTCCAGGAAGGTGAGCATCCAAATAGGCTAGGCTCCCACAAAGCCAGTTCATGAAGTAGGATCGAAACCTATTGCCATTGTCCTTGGCTTCTCATCAGCCTTTATTGTCCACAGTGTTCAGAGAGTCTGGTTTTATCCCATGCTTGTTCAGTCACAGTCCATCTGATCTTGGTGAGCTCCCAATAGATCAGGCCCTCTGTTACAGTGGGTGGGTGCACCCCTCGTGGTCCTGACTTCCTTGCTCATGTTCTCCCTCCTTCAGCTCCTCATTTGGACCTTGGGAGCTCATTCCGGTGCTCCAGTGTTGGTCTCTGTCTTTGAGGATATTTTAAATGGAAATGTGATAACTTTTTTTGAGATTACTCATCACTTACATATATAAATACAACTGATTTTCATGTGTTGATTTTATGTTTTGCGACTGGGCTAGCAGCTTCATTTGTTAGTTTAAATAAGGGTGCATTTTTGTTTTTGTTTTGGTGTATTTTGTTTTTATGGAATCTCTGGATTTTCTAAATATAAGATTATAGATCATGCTGTCTGTAAACAGAGACCATTTTTATGTAGTTCTTGATAATTTGTGAATTCTTGGCTTCTCTCGACTAATTGTTCTGTCTAGATTATCTGTTGAATGATAGAGGTGAAAGCGGACATCCTTACGTTGGTCCAGATATTAGAAAAAAGCTCATTATCTTTTATATATTATTTTTTAATTTATTAAGAATTCTTTCATACAAGAGTAAGCATATT
>NW_026067933.1:9085106-9099143 GCF_014885135.2 Alexandromys fortis
TTTTTTTTTTTTTTTTTTTTTTTTTTTTTTTTTTTTTTTTTTTTTTTTTTTTTTTTTTTTTGATTTTTGAGACAGGGTTTCTCCGTAGCTTTTGGTTCCTGTCCTGGAACTAGCTCTGTAGACCAGGCTGGCCTCTGCCTTCTGAGTGCTGGGATTAAAGGCATGAGCCACCACCGCTGGGCTCTGCTTAATGTTTTAATGTTTCCCCTCCCCCAACTCATCTCAGTATCCTTTCATCCATTCCACTCATCTTCCTGGTTTCTCTGTCTCAAAAATGAAAAACAACAAAAAGTGAGAATTAAAAGACAGAAACTGAAAAAAAACAAAACAAAACACTAAATATCTCTACAAATCAACAAACATAAAACTCCAACATTAATAAAACAAAAAACAAATGAAAAACAAAACAAAACAAAAACCCTACAGAGCATGGAATTTGTTTTGTTTTGGCCATCGTCTCCTGGGTCTGTATTCTGTCTTGGAGTATGATAGATTTATTCATTGACACTCTATTGGAAACAAATGGTTTTGTCTTTCCCAGGTATTGATTACAAATAGATTCTAGGTTAAGGATGGGATTTTGTGTCCACTTTTTATTTGCAGTGCAGTGACTCTGTAGTTTGAATCTGTGCAGGTCTTGCCATGTTGTCATCGTCTCTCAGAATTCACATGTGTGTCAGTTATCTTGTGTCTCTAATTTACTGTTTCCTTGGAGTTATTTACCATCTCCAGCTCTTAAATCTTACTACCTCTTCTTCTTCATAGATACTTAAACCTTGAAGTTAGGGGTTTTGTAATAACATTCCTACTTAGGACTGAGTATCCAAAGTCTCTTACTCTCTGCACATTGTACTGTGTGGTTCTCTTTATTAAAACCATATACTGCAAGATGCAGCTTCTCTGATGAGAGCAGAGTGATGATCTGCTATATGGAATAGCAATATCTCATTAAGAGTTATTGGTCTATGACCTGTCAAGTCTCCGCCTTTTTATTGGCTTTTTAGCAGGACAGTGTATTGGTTCCTCTGCTCATGGAGTGGACATTAAATTTAAGCAAAACATGGTTGGTTACTTCTATAACATTTGTGCCACCATGCAAACTTACTGCCTAGTTGTATACTCTGTTTATTTGGATATTTATTTTATCTTCTTTCTCTATTTAATCAGTCTTATAGAAACATGATAGTACTGTTAATTTTTAATGATCTGCTGTTATTTTATTATTTGATTATATTTTTCTTCTGCTCTCTTGAATAGTTTATCTAATTTCAACCTTAATCTATTTTTGTTGGATTGTTATTTAAGTCTGAGGCTTTTTCTTTAGTTTTTTCTTGTGCTAAAAATTACTTTATGTGTGTTTTTGTTTTTTCAATTGTTAAATTTCAGCATGATTTCTTCTCTCTCTCTCTCTCTCTCTCTCTCTCTATATATATATATATATATATATATATATATATATATATTCTTTTCTCATATATTACATCCTGACCACAGTTTCTATTCCATCCCTTCACCCCAGTCTCTCTCCTCCCATCATCCCTCTGCCTCACTCCATGCCCTTTTTTATCCCCTCAGAGAAGAGCAGGCCTCCCAGGAACATCAACCAAACAAGCTATAATAAGACCAAGTGCATACCATTACATCAAGACTGGACAAAGCAGCCCAGTAGGAGGGAAAGGGCCTCAAAGTAGGCAAAAGAGTCAGAGATAGCTCCCTCTCCCACCATTAGGAGTCTCATAAGAACACCAAGCTACTCAGTTATAATATATATGTATATATACATACATATATACATACATACACAGAAGACTTAGGTCAGACCCCTATAGGCTCCCTGATCTCTGAGAGCCCTCATGAGTCCTAACCCATTGATTTTGTGGGCCATATTCTCATAGTGTCCCTGACCTCTCTGGTTCCTCAGATCGTTCCTCCTCACTGTCAGGACTCGCAGCCTCCTCCTAATGTTTGCTGTGGGACTCTGCACCTACTCCCATCAGTTGCTGGGTGAACATGCTGGTCTTTTTGATGACAGTTTTGCTAGGTTCTGATCCTAGGACTCTCTGCAGGTAGGACAAATTGTTCATAGAAGGCTTTGTGGCTGGGTTAGTAACTCAGTCCTTCCTCTTGAGGCATTGCCTGGTTACAGAAATGACTCGTTCAGGCTCCATGTCCCCCATTGCTAGGTGTCTTTGTTAGTGTTACTCTAGTAGATTCAATGGAGTTTTCATTGTGCTAGGTTCAACCTCAATTCCAGTTGTTTCACTCAATATTTTCTCCCTCTCCTCCCTATCCAATCCCTGCTCTTCCCAAGCACTTTCATCCCCAGCCCTCCTGTGGAATCTATTCTATTTCCCCTTCCCAGGGAGATCCTTGCATCTCCCTTTAAGTCCTTCTTGTTACTTAGATTCTCTTGGTCTGTGGAGCATGACTATCTTTTACTTTACTGTTAATATCTACTTATAAGTGTGTACAAACCATGATTGTCTCTCTGGGTCTGAGTTATCTCATTCAAAATGATATTTTTCTGCTTCTATTCATTTGCCTGAAAATTTCATGGTATCATTATTTTTAACTCTTGGGTAATACTCCATTGTGTAAATGTGCCACATTTTAAAAGATCCATTCTTTGGTTGAGGGACATCTAGGTTGTTGCCAGGTTCTTGCTGTTATGAATAAAACTGCTATAAACATAGTTGAGCAAGTGTCTTTATGGTAAGATTGAGCAATCTAGGAGTGGTTCATCTGGGTATTGAGGTAAATTAATGCCTAGTTTTCTGAGAAACAACTATAGTGATTTCCAAAGTGGCTGTACGAGTCTGCACTCCCACCAGCAGTGGAGGAGTGTACCCTTTGCTCCACATCCTCAGCAGCATGAGCTGTCATTTGTGTTTTTGAACTTAGCCATTCTGACAAGCATAAGATGCCATCTCAAATTCATTTTTGCTCTTGAGTTGCCAACAACTTTAAAAAATTTCCAAATCAGGTACTATATAGACTTTGTGTTGAAATTTTCCTTTGGCTAAATATACAATGTTTGAATATTTCAAAGACATTTGAGAAAATCATGTGTTCTGTATTTTTGCAAGTACCTTAAACATATTATCTATGAGGTCACACTATTACTTTAATTCAAATCTTTTGTAGCAGTCTTCATTATTTTGTCTGTTTGACTTTTCAAAAATTAAAAGGGATGTGTAGAAATCTTTCACTCTGATGTTAGGTTATTAACATCTGTAGATTTTAACATTCTTTACATATTTGGTGTGGCTTTCAATAAGTGCATAAATGCTTATAATTAGTTTTTTATTCACTTTTTTATGTAGTCACTCGTTTTTTTTTTATCAGTTATTGTCTTTGTTAGGGTTTACTATTGCTGTAAAGAGATACCATGACAACTCTTATAAAGAAAATATTTAAATTTAGGAGGCTCACAGTTCAGAGGGTCAGTCAATTATCATCATGGTGGGGAGCATGGTAGCATGCAGGCAGATATGGTGCTGAAGCTGAAAGTCCTTACATCTTAACTCAGAGGCAACAGGAAGTTGACACACTTCCTCCACCAAGACCACACCTCCTGATAGTATCACTCTCTAGAGGTTATGAGACCAATTCCATTCAATGTACCGCAATCATATACTTCTTTATTGGGACAAATAATTAACAGCCACAGTTAAAGGAAATAAAGTTAAGTTTTAGTGCACAGTTTAGGGGCACAGTTCATCAAAGTGGGGTGTCATGGCACTAGCAGCTTGAAGAAGCTGGCTATAGTATATTTTCAGTCACAGTTACGTGCAGTTAAGACCCTAACTAATGCTATCACCCACAATTACAAGGGGTTTCCGACTTCAGTTATCATACGTTTCACACAGATGATGTCCAGAGGTTCACCTTCAAGGTGATTCTAGGTCCTGTTCAGTTGACCACCAATACTAACCATCATAGTCATCAATAAAGTTGCTAATTTGAAAGCCCGCTTTCTCTGATATTAGTATAACTATGTCAGTTCCCTTACAGTTATAATCTGCTGGTGTATCTGACTTCATTTTTTTTTCTGTTCAATTTGTGTATCTTTTACTAGCTGTCTCTTGGGAGCTACTTATATCTATTGATCATCTCTTAATCAGTTTAGATTTTAGATGGAGTGACTGTCTGACATTGATAATTATTATTCATATATGTGATGGCTGTTTTTGTTGCCAGTTTGACTACACTGGAAATTAACTAAGATCAGTGGCTAGGAACATGTATGAGGGATTTTTTTTTTCTTAACTAAATCATTTGAAGTAGAAGACCCTATTTTAATCTGGCTCTTTTGCGGAATGATACATCTTTAATGTAGATCTTTAAGGTGGGGAGATGCATCGTTAATCTGAGAAATGCATTCTTATGGAAGCCCATTAAAAAGACATGGGAAAGGGAAGCTCTTCCTCTTCACCTACCTGACCTTACTCTCACTACCGAGTCTACTTCTTCACTGGATTAGAGCCTACTTCTTTGAGATTCTGGCACATACCAAAGACCAGCTGCAATGTCCACCCTCATGGACTAAGCAACTGCTGGATTCTTGGACCTTCTGTTGGTATACAGCCATTGTTTGACTAGCTGGACCACGGCCTGTAAGCCATTCTAATAAACCCCATAAACACAGACACATACACACGCAGGCACACACACCATTCTGTAATTTCTGTTCCTCTAGAGAATTCTGAAAGCATATTCCCTTGTTCTAGAGAGGTGACTCAGAAGTTAAGAATACTGGCTGCTCATCCAGAGGCTTTAGATTCAATTCTCATTACCCATGTGGCATTCACAACTGTCTGGATTCCCAATCCCAGAAGATCTGATACCCTCTTCCGGCATCCACAGGCACTAGGCACTCATTTGGTGCCATATATACCTTAGGCAAAACATCTATGTGCATAAACAATTTTTAAAAATTGTATTCCCATAATAATTTCTAAGCACTTCCTTGCTACCCCAATTCACTCGGGCTGTGACTGTGAAGACTGGGACAATTTTTTTCTTGTCTTCGGTCTCAGTCTCTACCATCACCTTTTCCTTACATTCCACAATCACTTTTCTGAGATACTTGATCAATTTTATTTCCATCTTTGAAACACATCTTTAAATAGCTTTTCCTTTTAGGTACTTGCAGTAAATGTTTCTTGTAATTAACTCATTAAAAATTTAAATTATATATTATGATCATTATATTTTCTTTTTCCCAACTCCTCCCAGATCCTTCTTACTTCTCTAACAACCCAATTTTGATTTGATATTTTTGGAGGGGGCGTAAACTTAATGCTGTGTGCTTAGGAATATTATTATAATAGTTTCATATGCTCGTAGCCTCAAGGTTGAGATAAAAAGGTATGTATAATTATTTTCACTCATGTTTAAAAAACTCATTCACTTTTACTTTATACTTAATTCTTAGTTGTGTTATTGGCCATTTTTATAATCATTTATTTTTTCTCAAAATAGTCACTTTCCTTAGGTGTTTTGCTATTTTGACCTGTGAATACCCCCTAGCCCCTAAGAAATACTGAGTGCTTTGAAAGGCTCTATCACTTATGAAGGCTGGATCCAGATGTGACTAAAATCTAGATATCATACATCATAGTCACTCACTGCTCATCGCTGAGCAGCTTCTCAGAAATGTTCTTTCTCTACCAGAGAGTCACATCCTCTCACAAAGATGTATTCTTGGTCTCTTTAAATGGATTTTAAGATAAATTATTTATTTTTATTTGGTTTGGTAACAATATGTTCATTCACTGTCATGTCAATGTATTGCCTTGATGAGAAATCAGCCTGCCTTTTCTTCACAAGAATAAAAGCATCTTCACGAAGTACCTGTCCATTTGCTTGCCAACCCACAAAGACATGGGCCTTGTTACTGAAGTAATGCAAACCTCTGGCAAAGGTAGAAGCACATTAGCTTTGTAAGAGCTTTCCCATGGCTATGCAAGCATTCCGTGTTTACTACCGTTGCATTTGCACAAGTTTTTATGGAGAGAATTCTCCTTAGATGACCTGAAGTGTGTTACACACTTTGAAACTCAACTGTCTAATGATATTCAAAATGTGAATAACCATTTGCATGAAACAGAACAGTTCCTACAGCATAGTAGGGAAGGTACGGATTTAAGGCATAAATTAGACCATAGCCGAGTTCAGGGGATGACATAACCTAGCTAGAGTTTGGCAGGATTAGATTCATTGTCGCAACCCTGTTCTCTTTCTATGGGCTAATGCAGCGAGTACTATCTGAGCAGGTACTGTGGACCCGGTGGTTAGGAGCCTCTCTCTCCATTGTTACAGTACATGGACTAGAGATCCTTTTCTTCTTTAACATTTCTGCAATTTCCCAGTCTACATTGAAATCCATCTGAATTCAAGCTCTTCAGAGGCAAAGTGCCCTTTCCCGAGTTCCTTCCCCTCCACTCCCTGTCTTTTTGTTCAGCACGTCCACTATATTTCTCAAAGGCACAGTGGAAATGTACCCTTCAGGTGGAGACGCCTTGGTTCATAACAAACAAGTTACTCAAATGCGACCATGAGAATGTGTATGTTTAAAGCTCTGTTGAGATGATGCACACCTTGGGGAAATGGTCTGTATTGTGGAACACCTCCTAATTATATTTGCCAGAGAGTCACATGCATCATCTTTCTAATTTAGTCAACCTTTGTTTGTTTCTAAAAGAGTAAATTGGAAAAGAATAAGTGCTTAAATACTCCACATCTAAAATCTGTAAAATAAAAACACGTTTTAAAATAATGGGTTTGTAGGGTCAAGAGTGAAGCTCATGATAGAGCATGTATGTGTGTAACATGTTTCAGGCCCTGGGTTGGTCCTGAGCAGTGCGAAAATCAATTTAGGTGACTATAAGTAAAGTATAAGCTGGATAAATTAAAGATGAGGCTTTCTAATAAAGTTAACGATGAAGATAGCAGTATACTAAAATATATGCTGTAGAGACAAAAGCAGGCTAGAATGTACTTCTTGATAGGAACATAGATTTATGTATTAGGTCATTTAAACTTCATTTTGTAGTTGATTTTACTTAGAAATACGCATTTATTTAATACACTAAAACAACTTGTTCCCCTGAAAATTAATTTCAGCCTAAGTAATTTCTTCATGTCGATTGCAAAATTGATTTTTTAAATCTTGAAATAGTAACTCAGGTTGAACTGGAATTTCACAATAAGTAGAATGGAGAGTTATATTCTCTGCAATAATTTTGACATAGCTGTGTTTGATTATACACACACATATACATACACACACACACACACACACATATATATATATATATATATATATATATATATATATATATAAAATCATCCCCTATTACATATACATATATTTCCATAGGCCTTAAGGGAAAACAACTGCTTCTTATTCAACCTTTGCTTTACTGCCCAGAAATATAACAAAGATATTTAAAATAGAAATATTTTATTATTTTAAATCTTATGTTGTAAATGTAACTGTTCCCTGAAATATTGGATATTTACTTAATATTTGAATATTATTTAAATTGAATCTTTTTGCATGATCGATACGTACAGTTTGAGTAATGAAACAATATAATTTTGAATTGTATTTAAAGCACATTAGGTTTCTAAGAAATTGTACTCAAGAAGATCTGCAAGCTTTGCAGAGCTGACAGTTGGACAGAGCCTATGTTTAAAAGAGCAAACTAGTCTTAGTATGCTCTTGGTTACCAGGTGGGCTATTTATATCAATCTAGAACATTAGTGTACAGTGGGGAAAGTATGCCTTCAAGGATTCATAGTTTCCCATTTCATTAACAACCTAAAATCCCTCTTGATGGCCAGATTCTGAAATTACTGACAGCATTCTGAAGCTCCCCAAAATTTTGCCATTTTACTTCACTTGCAGTCTTCAAGAAACTTCCAGATTTGCCAAGAAGTGTACAGCTTTTTCAAAAAGATATTTTAATAGTATTAAGTTACAACCATGTCGTAATCCGGCTCAAGGCTCCATAGGTTTGTAAATATTCATCAGAATTTTCTTTCATGCATGAACTGATCTCTCTTTTTGTTGCAATCTAAATACTATTTTCAGCATATCTTATCCACATGAATTTCATAATGTATTTAAAAGTAATCTGTATCACAATTTCTAATTGTTGATAATGAAAACCCAGAGTCAGATATTAGGGGATGAAATCTGAAAGATCAGAGAAGCAGTGTAGCCAGCCCCTAGAAAGACCTGTCACCTCTACCAATGCTCAGACCAAAGGTGTGATCCTGTCCTCAGACTGCAACCTCAGACTGCAGACTGCAACTCAGAATGCAACTTAGACTGCATCTGTCTCCACCAAACTTCAGACTGCACTGAACTCCTGTCTCCTGCTGCCTATATTCCTCTCTGTCCAGCCATATCCCTTCCTGTCTCTACCTCTCTTGCTAGGATTAAAGGCCTGTGACTTTTGGGCGTTGGGATTAAAGGTGGCCTCTAGTGGCTTAGCTCTGCACTCTGATCTTTTAGGCAAGCTTTATTTGTTAAAACACAAACACAATATCACTACAGTAGTAAATGTATATTTTCTGTTTAAAACTAATTATTTCTATTGTCATGATCATTACAAAGTGATGACTTTAAAATGAGGAATTTAAGGTATACATAAATATATGTATGTCTATAGTGGCATTAATTAGTTGATCTTTTCTCTTTTTCCTTTAAGTTATCTGGTAGTATTTTGGATGTTTACCCTGATGAGCAGGGAATTTCTCCAGTTAACACAAATCTAATGAATGCTTCCTGTCCAAACATCTTGCCCATGAAAAAGGAAATTGCAGGTAATGCTGATTTTTAAAAAGTTTAGCCTTTTAACTTTTTATGAGTTGCATATATGTGAATGACATAGTGTCATGCTGAATAGTTTCTTAAAGTACGGTTAAAATAGTTAAAAGGGAGAGGTAAGTGTTGAGAGTAGATCTATCATTTCTTAATGTCACTAAACAATAGGTTGATATCATTCACATTTTAGTTGAATGGGTTTGGTATTTTAGGAGCTGCTCATATGCTCCTTTCAAACTTTAAAAGTTTGATTCCATCTTCTTGACCTAAGGATCCAGGAGAAGCTTAGCCAATTGTTGTGACTCAGAGTCTCTTATGAGTCACTCTGGAAACCATGCAGAGTACAGTCTGTGACGTGTGACTAGGCTAGACAATACATTCCAAAGCTGGTATTAGCCCGGGGTGTGAAAATGCTGTAAATTGACAAACAGTCTTGCTTTGTAACTGCGTGCACCTCTCCAGAAGGTCCTATAGACAGCACAATAGAAGTAGCTCTTAGAGCCACCAAGGACATTCCCTTAACATTCTATTGGTATCGTAATCCCAATGGATGCTGATAATGGTGAAGGAGCTACCCATGTTATGAAGACCATGGAGTCAGAATTATTTTGGACACTTTTCAGAGTCGATGGCCATCAAGTCCAGCCTGCAGCGAACTTTGTTATTTCCTGAGTGCTAAGATGTTTTTGACATGCACATCTGAGATATATAGCTAGTTTCAATTCCTTTGACGTAGCAATCATAAATATTTTGGATGACACAAAGTTAATTTCTGAATCTCAAAAATATAGAAATAATGATAGACATTACTGAATAGTTTAGCGTTTTCATGCAACATGCCTATAAAACCCTTCCATTGTTTATCAGGTAGCTGTTGTAATGTATTCAATTTTCCAGGTGAAGAGCCTGAGACCATAAGTCTGATAATTGACCACATGACTTTAAAATGAAAAGCTATAAAAACAGATAAGGTTTTTGCTTCTCCAGGTCTTCAAGACTTTGCCATTGTCTTTTACTGAATCATCTCCTGCCCTAAATTTCTTCATATGACATCAAGCATATTATTGCAGTATTCTAGAACAGGAAATCCTCTTTTCCTACCCAGTGTTTCTGAACATTGCAGGGAAAGGCTTCAGAGCAGAACTGAACTCTGTTTCAACTGTTTCTTTTGTTCAGAAACTGACACTAGAGCTTTGGCGAAAGAGAGACAGAAAAAGGACAACCACAACCTCAGTGAGTATGTTTTCTTTTTTCTTCAGACAAAATTAATACAAGAGGAAATACATGCAGAGTAAAGTTGTCTGTTGCTGTCGTACCATTGCTGCTTGAAATTGGATTATTGAAATTAATTGTCCATGCTTAGCAACTTGAGCTGATTTTAGACATGGAAACCTTGAGAACTTTTGAAAAAGTTTGGCATTTTCATGAAATGAGGCAAGCTGAACAGTCTCTTTACCCTCCTTTCTTGGGCAGGGAGTGCTTGACTGAGATGAGTGCATTTGGTTATATTTGAGCAGTGTTGTGATTCACCAGCTCATAGATTTAAAGAAGCAACTGGCTATAAAGTGTACTTCATGCTGTCAGAAACAAGTACACATTCTCATTTTTCAGTATCAACTTGCTCCTCCCTTTTTTTTATTGAAAAAAATTTCCACCTCCTCCCAGGCTCCAATTTCCCTCCCCCTCCCCCCAATCCTCTCCCCTTCCCTTTCTAGTCTGAAGAGCAGTCAGGGTTCCCTGCCCTGTGGGAAGTCCAAGGTCCTCCCCCATCCATCCAGGTCTAGGAAGGTGAGCATCCAAACAGGCTAGGCTCCCACAAAGCCAGTACATGCAATAGGATCAAAACCCAGTGCCATTGTCCTTGGCTTCTCATCAGCCCTCATTGTTCGCCATGTTCAGAGAGTCCGGTTTTATCCCATGCTTTTTTTCAGTCCCAGTCCAGCTGGCCTTGGTGAGCTCCCAGTAGATCAGCCCCACCGTCTCAGTGGGTGGGTGCACCCCTCGTGGTCCTGACTTCTTTGCTCATGTTCTCCCTCCTTCTGCTCCTCATTTGGACCTTGGGAGCTCAGTCCGGTGCTCCAATGTGGGTCTCTGTCTCTATCTCCATCCACCGCCAGATGAAGGTTCTATGGTGTTATGCAAGATATTCATCAGTATGGCTATAGGATAGGGCCATTCCAGGTTCCCTCTCCTCAGCTGCCCAAGGAACTAGCTGGAGATATCTCCCTGGACACCTGGGAATCTCTTTAGAGTGAAGTCTCTTGCCAACTCTAAAATGGCTCCCTTAATTAAGATATATTCTTTCCTGCTTTCATAACCACCCTTCCTTTATCCCAACCATCCCATTCCCCCAAGCTCTTCCCATCCTCCCCTTCTCACTTTTTTCTCCCCATTTCCCCTTGCCCCCATCCCACCCCACCCCCAAGATCCCAATTTTTGCCCGGCAATCTTTTCTACTTCCAGTATCCAGGAGGGTAACTATATGTTTTTCTTTGGGTTCACCTTCTTATTTAGCTTCTCTAGGATCACGAATTATAGGCTCAATGTCCTTTATTTATGGCTAGAAACCAATTATGAGTGAGTACATCCCATGTTCATCTTTTAGGGTCTGGGTTACCTCACTCAGGATAGTGTTTTCTATTTCCATCCATTTGCATGCAAAATTCGAGAAGTCATTGATTTTTTACCACTGAGTAGTACTCTAATATGTATATATTCCACACTTTCTTCATCCATTCTTCCATTGAAGGGCATCTAGGTTGTTTCCAGGCTCTGGCTATTACAAATAATGCTGCTATGAACATAGTTGAACAAATGCTTTTGTAATATGATAGGGCATCTCTTGGGTATATTCCTTTTCATTGATACATTAACTGAAAGGCATGGCTTATGTCATAATGTTGAATTCTTTGTGCCTTCTTTAGGTCATTTTGACTCAGATAACCAGTCATAGGACCTGGGGAAATGCAGCTGAGAGAGGTAGATTAGCAGCAAGGCCGGGGTTTACAGTGCTCAGTCTTGTCTTAAGAGATTCACTATTTCAAGGGACTTCCACTAATTGAGTGCGAAGCAGCTTTGTTCCAAGACACAAGTCTCAACAGAGAAAGAGTAGCAAGGAAAATGAAAGAGTAAAGCCGCAAGTCAAACCAGCAATTTTCTTATGTGCAATGGACTGAAATCCATTCTGTATGAACATGTGAAACCCTCCCCACTTCTTATTGCCTTCCCAGTTTTTCTTGAAACTGCCACATCAGACTGGTAACAGTTAACTGACAGTGAGCAGCGCTGGGCCTTGTTCCAACTCTTTTGACCCATAACCTTTGGGTTCCTTTAGTTCTCAAGGGCATTGCAGACAACTTTGATTTAGAATGTGAGGTAAGGGGGAGCATGAGTGGGCAGAGCTGATGATTGGTTCTATTAGTTACTATACTGGGGAGCCATAGGTCCCGTGAAGTTACTGCCCTTGTCTCTCCTTCTGTTCTCTATGTAGGCAGTTTATTTTTTTTAAAGAAAAAAAAACAGGCCTTTAATGGATAGTATTATTGGTGTCTGCTATTTGTCCTATCAAAGTGTTATGTAACTGGATTCTCATGCTAAGTCATTTCATTTTGTGGTAAATCAATGTTAAAAATTTAGTGCTGTGTATTTTATAGATGACAAATATAAAACAGTTAAAGCTACAGAACGTGAGAAGTCATTGCAAAACTACAAAGGAGGTTGCCTTTATCTGCTGCCTAAACATGTAAAAGTCAAAAATCAAATTTGAAAATGTTAAATCTTTATTAAAACCTGGAAAGCCAAGAGTGAATTGAAATTCTCAGGATCTCTGGGTTTGGTCTGGCAATATTGATGCAAGCCTTTAACTTGCAACATATTTCTTGTGTCTTTCTATTTTATGCTATCAGATTTGAACCTGAGTTACCACTCTGCTCCAAACATATGTAACCCTTTGATTATGCAGAGTTAAAGGTGGAAGCTCATTCCCTCAGGAGAGGAGAATTTAGGCCATAGCTTGTCCTGGGCCTGGAAATGAGCCTTGGAGTGAAAGAGGAAATTTCTTGTGCAAGTTAGTCAGAGTGCCATTCAATAGGATTCTCTTGGTCTTGGTCTTCCCTGGTGTCTGTGCGGCCAGAGAATGCAAAAGTAGTCTACTGAATGCCAGTAGAATGCCAGTGGATTTAGGGATTAGTCTTGACAGAATATGCCAAAATCGTAATGATTAGTGAAATTTTGCAATGTACAGATAACTTGTTTATTCAAGAGCAACTGAAGCTGTAATTGCTCATTTAAAATGTTATATACAGAATCTAAGAAGAAGAAAGTAGTTTTTGAAAGTACGCACAATGTGGAGCTAGGTAAAATACTTTGAACAAACTTAAAACTAATGTATTTTGAGATTGAATCATGAACTTGCTTCATTGGTGTTGCAGGTTTCATTGGTGATAGATAAAGTATGTGGACACAAAATTGTCTCGAGTTCTCTCTGAAAAGCATACATGTTTTTCTCTCAGTTTTACTTTTGTTTATTTATGTAGAAATATTTAGCTGCCCTGTAAGTCATGTACAAAGAACAATGGTTAGTGAAGAGGCAGTCAAGCTCAGTGATTGACTATACTCTGATTTGAATGTGTTGACCCCAAAGATGAAGCTCACTAATAGCCCCTGGCTTTGCAGAGAAGGATTTGGGAAGGCAAATGGTCTTTGTTAGTCACTTTCTTCTTCGCATGCAGCAGATCTCAGTTCTCAAGCAGGCACTATTTAGCTATTTTACAATGTTTTTGAAGTATACTTTTCTTTTTTTGTGGCCTTTTTTTTGCACAAATTTCCCTGAATACTTTATACATATAATCTACAGCAAAAATATTATATAGGACCAATATAGGAAACTCATTATATTGCCAACAGTGAATTGTTCCTATATACACAAAATTGCTATAAATAATGAATTTATAGTGTTGAAATAAGAGCGGCGGGGCTGCGTCCCCAACACCCCGGCCGCTTGGCTAGCTTATGCCCGAAATAACAACACACAAACTGTATTCATTTAAAGAACTGCTTGACCCATGAACTCTAGCCCTTACAGGCTAATTCTCGCACCTGGTCTAGCCCATTTCTAATGATGTTTGTAAGCACCCCAAGGTGCGCTTACCGGAAAGATTCTAGCCTAAGTCCATCGTGGGTTGCAGCTGCCTGGGAGA
>NW_026067933.1:9101383-9106557 GCF_014885135.2 Alexandromys fortis
GCGGCGGGGCTGCGTCCCCAACACCCCGGCCGCTTGGCTAGCTTATGCCCGAAATAACAACACACAAACTGTATTCATTTAAAGAACTGCTTGACCCATGAACTCTAGCCCTTACAGGCTAATTCTCGCACCTGGTCTAGCCCATTTCTAATGATGTTTGTAAGCACCCCAAGGTGCGCTTACCGGAAAGATTCTAGCCTAAGTCCATCGTGGGTTGCAGCTGCCTGGGAGAGCTGAGCATGGCGTCTCTGCTCCAGCAGAGCTGTCGGGTCTCTCTGGGAGCAGAGCAGAGTCTGACCTCACTTCCTCTTCCGCCCAGAATTCTATTCTGTTTACTCCTCCCATCTATGTTCCAGCCATGAGGCCAAGCAGCTGGTTTATTATAACTTAACCAATGAAATCAACAGATTGATATATGACACTCCCACATCATTATAGAAAAATAAGCAGCAAGAAATTTTGAAGGGCTTCTATCTACAGTTCTTGAATGGCTAACATTGCACATGTAATAACAGCCTCACCTAATGACATTTTGGGAGTGCATATACTGATTCTACATAAATCAGAATTCTTTGAAGAGGTAAAAACAATCCTACCAGATTTGTCTGATTCAATCAAGAGTTTGAAAAACCTTATAATTAAGGAAATAGTACCAGTAAGGTGGGCGAAGGCACTGCTGCCAAGTCTGACAGCCTGAGTTTGCTCCCCATGATCCATACAGTACAATGAGAGTTCCTATCACTACAAGATGTCCTCTGACCTCTACATATGCTATTGTATGTATGTCTACATACACACACACACACACACACACACATACTAAATAACTGCTAATTAAGAGAAAAGCAACTAGTAGTCTAATTCACATATATTTAGTTAACACCTATGTAGGCCAAGCTCTCTGGAGATAAAATTATTTTTTAATTTTCCTTTTTTTTTTCTTGTTTAGTTTTTCAGAACAGGGTTTTTCTGTGTAGTCTTGCCTGTCTTGGAACTCTGTAGACCAGCCTGTCCTTGAACTCATAGAGATATGCCTGCCTCTGCCTCCTGAGTGCTGGGATTAAAGGAGTATGCCTTCACCATTTGGCTTTTTTTTTAAGTTTTATTTTTATTTAATTATTTAGATTTATTTTCTTATTATTTTGTGTGTATGAGTGTGTTGCACCACATATATGCCTGATACCCAAGGAGATAGTGAACTTCCATGAGGGTACCGGGAATCAAACCTGGGTTCTTAGCAATAACAAGTGCTTTTAACCACTAAGCCAACTCTCCATCCCAAGAGATGCAGTTATTGTTAGCTTATCACATATATTTGCAATGTGCTAAACATTGAGGAGAGTATATGAGAAGGGTAAAACATGGTGAATGACCTTGAAAGATTACACTAATACTCTGCCAGTATGTGTATGAGTGAGGTATCAACCAAACAGGATAAGCATATGCATATATATGCATAAATATGCATAAATGTATATAGTAATGTGAGTGGATTCAAAAAAATAAAAGCATTTTGGGGCAAAATATTTTATCATGTTATGAAGTATACATTCACAATTCTATTATTATAAATTTTCCTGCTGGTATAAGACATATTTGAATTTTTATCTTATTATTAAAAACTGTCCTTTGACTAACTGGGAATATCTTCTTTACTATTTTTTAAAGATTATTAAATTTACAGCTGACCAACAGTGAACTGTGTTTTAATGAGAATAATCAATAATATTTCTTTCTTAATAGTTGAAAGAAGAAGAAGGTATAATATTAATTACCGAATCAAGGAGCTTGGCACTCTTATTCCAAAGTCTAATGATCCGTGAGTTCAAAATCATTTGCGCAATAATGTTGTAGTTTCAGTGTCCCCCAAATGGGTGGGTGGGAAAAGGGAGGACATATCCAATGACCAGGAAACGAAGCATCTTACAGCAAAGATAAGTCTTCTTCTGGTCTCCCTTTGAAATATCTATTTCAGCATCAAGACATTTCCTTGCCCTGTCCTTCTGATAGTCAAAATAAGTGTGTGAGTTGCCCTCAGATCACAATGGCTCTCTGCATACTAACAGTATTGGCAATTTAATGGTAGTGTCAAAAGCTGTTTATGATAATGACTTGGATATTCAACTTATGATAATAGCATTGCTTCCAACTTAAGATTTATATGAGCATTAAAATTAAATTGTCACAATGTCAAATATGTTCAGGCTCTAGAGAGATGCATGCTAACGTAGAATTGTAAGATACTGATGACTGATGCCGACCAGATTTTGGTGGCAAACATAAAGCCAGATATATAGTGTTTGAGATTGTAAATATCAAGAAATAACTAATCAAAATTTCAATATTGAAAGTAGAGCATTTGTACAAAGATCAAAGTCATTATCTGCAGCTTGAATGATGATTCAAATATGATCTCTCCAAATATCAACAATTTCCCCATCTAGAAAGGAGAGTGTTTGATAAAGTGATACTTGTGAGACATTAAATAGTCTTTCCTTAAATCTAAATGTTATAACTAATCTGGACAATAAAACAACTCATGTTAGAAATGAGTGAGATATGTATCTTCATTAGCACACTGGAAAGCACAGGCTTCAAGGTGAGCGTGGCAGAAGGACCCATCCCAGCAGAGAGAACTGAAGCATTCACACCAAGTTTGGGTTCTAGAGATAATCATTCAAAACTGCTAAAGCCACTAAGTGGAGAACTCTTCTGTTATCCAGCTGAGTCTGGTTGAAAATGGATGCTGCTCTTCCAGAGCAACTGAGTTCCATTTCCAGCACCTATGTTGATCAGCTCCTAGCTGCCTGTCACTAACCATCCAGGCTTCCAGCATCTTTTGGCACTTGTAGACACTTGGACACACACTGCATACATTCACACAGACAGGCACACAAATAAACTTATTTATTTCTAGATTTATTTATTTTGTTGTTTTATAGGTATGAATACATTTATGAATAAAATACATGCATGTTTTATATGTATGAATATTTCTCCTGTGTGTACATATATGGACCATGTACATGTCTAATGCCTCGGAGGACAGTAGAAGGCATTGGAACCCCAGATAATGGGGTTTTAGGCATTTGTCAACTACTATGTGGGTGTCGAGAATCGACCTTGGGTCCTCTGCAATAATAAGTGCCTTAATCACTGAGCCAACTCTCCCCTCTGTGTACACAAAAATTTAAAAGTATAAATCTGTAAACTGTAGTAATGAATTGCCTTTTCTTTATAATTGTTTTTATAAAAATGTCAGTAATAAGAATACATTATAAAGACTGAAGTTTTGTAATATTTAACATATTATAGTTGTTTAGATAATCTAATTCTTTGTGGTTTAACCCATTGTGTAGCACATGACAAGCTTTTCCAACAGATATATCAAGCCTTATGTTTTATGTACATTGTAGTGCAGTGATTTAACTCTGCCACTATTGTCCCCAAGTCAGACAAAAACCACATATAAATGAGAGAGAATAATTACAGCCACAGAAACTATAGACCAAAACTGTCTGTGGCTATCGTTTGTCTCATTCTAGCCTAGAATATGGAAAATCTATTTCCCACAGACTTAGATAAAAGATAGTTGAGAAACCTTCACTCTATGCATTCTTAAGTATCTTTTTATTCATTATGATCATCATCCTCCTGACTCTCATTCTTCATAATGCTATCTGTTAACAAATAACATTAAGATTTTCCAGTAAATATGCTGAATAATGAATATATCTATATATGACTTCTAGCATGTCATTCAAACACCTGAACACTACATTTTGCTTTAGGATATTGCATTTACTGACTTACTGAGACCTCACCAGTGACTTTAGTTTTCTTTGGGGTTCAGCAGTAAGGATGCCATGGTTGAATATAGAATCTAGCATCTTGAAAAGGATTTTACTAGAGTAGATGCTGGGTCCAAAGACCCCAGGAATGACTAGTCTATGAAACAATTTGAGCTGATTGGTTAAATTTTCAATGCTAATATGGATCCTTTAAAAGCTTCAGGAATAACACTAGGGAAAGATTGTAGGGAAAATACAGAGAAGGCAGGATTCTATTTGAAGAAAGAAAAGTAAGAAATAGCATTACTATGTTATGGCAATCATTAAACTAATTAAAAGTTCAGTTGGAAAACAACAAAATATGAAGAGATTATCAGTTTGAATAAAAACTCTCAGTTGAATCTGTTACATAGATGATAACCATTAAGATGAGAAATTATTATTAGATTTTAGTTCAAGAAAAAGTCTGGGTGTGGTAGCTCACATCTGTAATTCTACTACATAAAAGGCAGAGGAGGGAGGATTACTGAGACCAAGGCCAATTTTGGCTACACAATTACTTTTAGTTAATCTCAAGTCACATGATGAACCTTGTTTCAAGAAACAAACAAACAAACAAACAAACCAAAAAAGAGGAAGCCACAGAAGATCAGTAAAGCAAGAATAGTAAGCAAGATGACCTGGAGCTCACCTAAATGTCTCATGTTCCTGGGCACAGGCATGATAGAGCTACTCCTGCTGAGAACCTTTCCAGCTCTCTGAACTAAACTCTGGGGAATGAGGTCAGAGCTACTTTGAAGATGCTAAACTCAATGGCTTGTCATTTTTATATATCAAAACATTCAGGGCTGGAGAGATGGCTCAGTGGTTAAGAGCACTGCCTGCTCTTCCAAAGGTCCTGAGTTCAATTCCCGGCAACCACATGGTGGCTCGCAGCCATCTATAGTGAGATCTGGTGCCCTCTTCTGGCTTGCAGGCATACATGGAGACAGAATGGTATATGCATAATAAAGAAATTAAATCTTTAAAATTCTTTAAATTATTTTAAATGCTTTAAAGTGGATGTCACATATCAGGTGACAACTGATATACATAATATCTGCAGCTTTACCTGTGGGAAATCCTACGCTAATTTACACCTCAGGTCTTAATGTCTTGACCCTACCTTCAGACTTTTAACTTTCCTCCCAAAAATATTAAGATATTCAAGGATAATTGCGTTATGGAAAATAAAATGACAATGTCTCCCTTCTTTGTTTAGACGTGACTTTACATTCTTCATTTCTATGATAACATTATATTCTTTTAATTTTTTAATCCTACAGTATTTGAGATTATCTCATAGGAGAGAACCATATATTCCTGAATACATGTGTATATATA
>NW_026067933.1:9106566-9119191 GCF_014885135.2 Alexandromys fortis
TATGTAGATATATTTGAATGTTTTATCACTTGAAGAGCAAAGCCTTATCTATTCAAATATTAACAGATGCGGCAAACTCTAGGAACAGTCAAGTGACATCGGTTACAGTCAAAAGAGTACTGTGTTCTCCCTCTCTATTTTGTAGATTTATTTTAAATTTAAATCTGCTTTAGTGTTTAGATTTGACTGTAATCATACTTTGCTTTTGAGTTTTTCATTATGTTTGAAAATTTTATGCATGTATATGAAGAAATTTGAAAATATCCCTCATTCATTTCTTTCCCCATATATATGTACATGCATACATTTATGTATTATAGATATACATTTTATTTATCCAACTAGATCCACTTAGTGTTGGTCATATGTGCATGGGTGTGGGCCATGTCTTTTGTTTCTTATTCTTCCTCCTTCATATACCCTTCCCCCTAGCGGAGGAAATGAAACAAAAATAAGGTTCCATATGGTTCCTGCTACTACCTAAAAGTTTTGATTCAGGAGACCACAGTATTTCTCGGTTACAGTTACCTCTTGGTTCAACAACAGAAATGACTTGTCTTTCCATAATTAGTCTACCATGAGATAAATCCCCATGAATAGAACTGTTCTTAATAGTCATGGTGGCCCTAGAAAACTGAGTAGATAATATTTAAAATGAGCAAACGCGGAAGTAGTTTTGTACATTTCAGTAGACGGTTGGCCACTCAAATGTCTTTAACCCTTTGTGCAGAATGGATGAAGATATATCTTTCATTTGTTGCTGCTAATGACATGGTCACCCAACCTGTTTTCATGAGTAATGTTCAAATAGTTGTTTCACAGACTTTATATTCCTGACCCATAATGAGTAATTTATTAACTTTATTCTAGCTTAGAAAAATCATACAAACAAGGACTATTTTCAATATAATACTCAGACAAAATAAAACAAAAACAACTGTTGGAAAATGGTTTTTTTTGCTCTATGTGTGTAAATAATTTTCAGAGTGAGGGGCACGGCTCAGTGAATGGTACTTGCTACTCACGTTCAAGGATCTGAGTCTAGATCCCAGAACCCACATAAAAATTAGGCTTGGATGTGCTTGCCTGTAATCTGTCTGCTGGGAGTTGGAGACAGGAGGGTCTCAGCGCTTGCTTGGCCAGCCAATCTAGCAGAGCCAGTGAACTTCAGGTTCAGTCACCATCATTTTCTAACCACATTAATTAACATTTGGTAATTAGTTTGCTCATGTTACTAATGCTATTAATAGTTCTCATGCAGCATGACATCCATAATGTTTTCAGAAATTAAGATCGTTATTAGCCCCTCCTATACTTCTATATTATTTCTCCTATATTAAAAGTATTTTCATATTTTTCTATGCCAAACTTAAACGATTTTTGAGAAATGCTTTTTTCTATTAATTATCTTAAATATTTAAAAATATTAAAATAGTTAAAAATGGTGCTCTGAGTCCAACTTTAAAAATAATGATGTTATTGTTTATGCAGAAAAAAATGATTAAATGTTTTCAGGAAGCTTGCTCTGTTGCATAAAGCAATGTTGCCCAACTCTGCTGTGTTTCACAACTGCTCAGGATCCCCATCCAGGGGAGAATGTCCTTTTTTCTTTCTTAGAAACAAAAGCAACCATATTAGGAAATAAGTTAAAAGATTGGTACATTTGAAATGATCTTAAAAAATTTAGGCTTAAGTCGTCAGAAATGTACATTTGCTAGTTCATTAATGCAGAAATCCTGCACATAGATTTTAATCTTAGAGTTAATAATAAAAGCAATTTTCACTAAAAATATAAAAACTGTAATGGTAGAATCATGATATTGCATTTAGCTCTCCCACAAAAAGTCACTTTATTACTTTCTTTTGACACTTATTTTCATTCTGGGATTAATTTTACTATATAAGGGCTTCTTAACTATTCTATTAAAATTTCTATTCAGAAGCAATAATATCTAAGAGTGAATAATAGTCATGTAAATCATTATTTCATATTAATGTAAAAGATTTTGTAAGTTCTTATGAATTCTGCTGACATGCACAATTGTGAAAAGGTTATCTCTCCCTTCTACAGTGATATGCGCTGGAACAAAGGAACCATTCTGAAAGCATCAGTGGAGTACATCAAGTGGCTACAGAAAGAACAACAGAGAGCCCGGGAGTTAGAACACAGACAGAAGAAATTAGAACAGGCTAACCGGCAGCTTGTGCTCCGGATTCAGGTTGTCATGAGATGGATGCTGTGAGCTGCACAGAGAACGTATAACTAACTCGTCACTGCTTTCCGTCACTGGTTTCACTTATACATTTGCTTATTAACAACTTTCTCCCCCTTTGGAAAAATAATTTACTGCCTTTTAAAGCTTCTGAATTGGGTTGTTTCCATTAGATTTTAATTGGAGATCGAAGATCAAAATGACTTAGACACAGAATGGGTGAGAACCAATTACCAAATGCAGGAAATGATGCTCATTTGCTGCACACACGATATCATCTCTCACATTGGAAAACAGAAACAGAACAACCAAGAGAAGCGCTTGGCTTCTGTAAGATGATTTCGGACACTAAATTTCTCCCTTCTCTTTAATTTCTTTAGTAACATCATTATGGATTTCATTGCCTCAAGGTGTATTTTACCAGTTTACATTTTACCTTTCATCTATTCATGTGTAACAAAATATTAAAACATGGGCTTCATAATTGTCTCTCCTCTTAATGCAGACGGGCACATGGTTAAGTTATACACTTACCTTGTTTCAGTGAAATGCCCTTGAGTTATAATAGCAGGAGATGAACCAGGAGGCATAAGTGGAAGACTTTTCACAATTTGTGTAGTGCACTATTTAGCCCGAGCCACTATGATACCATCACATATCATGTGGCTTACAGACACTGTGAGGATTTTTTCTTTAATTTAAGTAATTTTTAGGTATTGCAAGCACACCAGATTTCCTTATTTACAAAATACGTTTGTAGTTTGCCGTCCTCTTCATTTTGTTCACTAGCTAATTTGTTTTGTTTTCTTTTCCAGTTTGATTTCGATAATTATGTCAACTTTTCCAACGCATTATTTAACAATTTACAACTTCTTATTGGAAATTGCAGGAACTAGAGATACAAGCACGGGCTCACGGTCTGCCAATGCTGACTTCACTCAGCCCCGCTGATCTCAGTCCCCACCTCACCAAACAACAGATCCATCCTGAGAAGAACTCAGTAGTGGGCTGCTGCCAACAACTGACTCCGTCTCAGGGGACAAGCCCGGAGTTCTGCGAGCAAGCTGTGGCCTTCTCTGACCCTTTGTCCCACTTCACAGATTTATCCTTTAGTGCCGCTTTGAAGGAAGAGCAAAGATTGGACGGCTTGCTACTAAGTGATACAATGTGCCCCTTTGGAACAGACCCTCTCCTCTCTGCCACTTCCCCTGCGGTTTCCAAAGCGAGCAGTCGAAGCAGCTTCAGCTCCGAGGATGGTGATGAACTATAAGCCACAAACAGGCTCCAGTCATCAACCAGGAAGAAATGCCATGTTGGTGCTATGCAATCATGATCTGCGTTTCACACGTTATTTTTTCTTCATTCTCTGAAAGGAATTATGTTGCCCCTGGGGGGGAAAGTGATTAGAAGCAATCGGCAAGTCCAAGGGAAGAGGAAACATGGTGTTAAAGAATCGCTGAAGAGCACAGTCTCGTTTCCTCCTTTGTCTACAGAGTCCAGATTTCTTTAAATTTGATTTTCCTGGAAAGTGGTTTACTTAACAATGACTCTAGGGTGATACATGCAGAGCAATGACATGATATTATCGGAACTATAGTCCTTAAAGAGACTGCAATATACTACTCCCCTCTCACCTCCGTATTCTGTGTCACCTCTTATAGCATCGCCTTTGTAAAGAATCAAGACTAACAAACTAGGTGATAATTTCCTCTCCACTGTCTGATGAACCATAGATGGACTCTTGTTGGGAAATTTACTATAAAATGAATAGTTTTACTTATACTTGAAACTCAGTCTGTAATAACATGAGAATTTCTCAAAATAAAACAAAAACGTTTCTAAAAATGTTATTTTCTAAAATTAGATCCTGACTTTTAAAAATCAGTTCAATGAGCCTAACTCTGAACATCTTCTTGCATATTTATGTATCTATGCCCTCTTCAGATACGAACCACAGTGAGGGCTCAGCTCCGGAGCATGGCCCTCAGTCTTACCCGTTTTACACCAATGCACACATACATAGTGTAAGTAGGGCATATTATCTTATTTTGTTTCATTCATCTGATTATCTGAATAATGTCATAAACCATATACCAACTATTCCTTTGCTCTTCAAAAAGAGATATGATAATCAATTTTAGTAACTAAAGTATAAAATTTCTCCGTACTAGAAACATTTGTTTGGATTAAAATATGTTTTCATGTCCAATGTGAGATATAGATTTCTTATTCATAAGGGTTTTCTCAAACATTGACTACATATTAAATATTAGACTGCCAATTGATAATCTGTTAGCTGAAATTACTTTTTATTTTATTCAAATGTGAGGGGAAGATAAAGTTCTTTTTCCCTTGAAACTTAGAGTGCCCTATGGTCTTCCTTTCTGTCACCAGTTAGTACAATGCAAGTATTTGCATGTACAGTACTTCATTGTTCTCTAACTTGTCTAAACTTTGGGAATTTATCAACACATATATTGCTATATCTGGCATGTGACTATATCTTAATGAATGATCATCAATGAATCAATGTTCATGGGGAAAGAGTCAGATCTGTGCTGGGCCCTGAGAAAATGTAAAGCAGATGAGAAGCACATGACCTAATTCTTGAGGAGACACTTAACAAGACAACAGGAAAACAAAACCAAACGATAGAGAATGTGCAGAGTTTAAATCTAAACATAAGTTGTGAAATAAAAGAATTCAAAGAAAGCAAAGATGGTTGCGAAGCTGAGGGGAAATGCAGCAGGTAAAATGCATGGTATAGCTACAAGGAGAATTAATAGAGGGGACCACTATCAACCAAATGATCAAAGAAAATAAGTAGACAAATAGCTTCAGGAGACGTTTGGTTGGCAGATCTATATCCCTTTCTTCAGGAGGTGTGAGAAACGGTGTTTTCATTTAGTTGTAAAGACAAATACATCGCGGATGCCATAATACACTAGAGGTTATATTGGCTATTAGAATAGGAATTTAGATAACAAAATGTATATTTCTTGGTTGAGCTGTGATATCTGAAATATTCAAGTGTTCAGTATTTTGTACACAATATGTCATCAAAATCTTTTAAGTCCTTATGCTAAAGAAAAGTGATGAAATGCTATCTCCTTCTGGACATTGATAGTCTCTTGTTTACCATATATCAGCTCAGATTTGGGAGTATTAAAATAATTTAATTGTCATATTCATAATTTCTAGGAATGACCATTAAAGTCAGATGGATTGAGTCAACCTAAAATATGTTATTTGAAAACAGATTTTTCTCAATATTTTTTCAGAGGGCATTTAACACTTTTAATAATAATGACAAAAGTTTCCCTCAGGGCTGATAATTTGATCTGACTTTGCAAATCATAGGGAAATGAATGTTTTGTGGCCCATGGGAACCATACTATTCTAGCTGGGAGATTATTTCTTTTGAGACTCTACTGTCCTCTTTTGTGATATTCTAAGACTTTTTCAGGTGATACTGTTGATTTGACACCATCTTCCATTCTCATGAAGTAATACTGCTTGTCCGTGAAACTGAGATCTCATGGTATTGGGTAAGATAAGGACTTGGCACAGATTGATAATTCTGGAGAGGAGGCTAATACATTTAATGCTCCATTCAGAATGTGTAATTTCAGAAAATTAAAATTTGGGTAAAGATACTTTTAAGACAGAGTGGAATGGTATTACGCCCCCTGTGTCCAAAATAATTTAAAACATTTAGACAGTAATTTTTAACTTCACGGCATAGAGGCCTTGAGAACTTAACAACAGCCATCTATTCTTTTTCTAGAAAAATACAGAACTTTGCATGGACAATAATTTTCCCACAACATAAAGTTTTAAAGCTCCCCAAAATGTATCCATGGACATCAAATGAAAAGTTTCTGCATCACATCTGTAACCCACATATGAACATGTGTATGTCAGTCAATACCTCATATAGTGGAGGGAGTACTTATCCCCACCAATATTCTAATTCTAATAGCACTGAAGTTGCATAGGAAAGTAAAAACACACCAAATGTAAAATTATTTATCAAAAGTTGTCTATTCATAAAGTAGTCAACAACCAAGCAACAATCCTTACTCAAAAAAATGACTCTTTTGTGTTGTATTTTTAAAATTATGTTTTCTGTAAATATTATATTTTGTATACATCTTACAGTGAAGTTTGGCATGACACATAAATATCAAGTTAAAAATATAAACTGAAAAAATAAGCTATTTAAGCATCTAGGAATCTTAGGAAAAAAAAAACCTCATGAAAACAGATGAATAAAAGAATATTGTTGCAGACTTTACCTAACAGAGACAGAAGAACTATTTGTCAAAGCATTCTACCACAGAAGCCTGATTATCAAATCACTTTTAATAAACAATTTGCTAATATGCAAAGAATTAATGTACAATTTCAATGATAACTTTAGTAAAAATTTCAAGATAATGTCCCAACCAATCTCTTTTCTCATTTATTATAAAATGTTGGATTCCTTCTTGTGGATTTGCATTAATCAGCCTTTTTCATTTCCCAATTCTCTGGCAATAATAAGACCCCCAATGATTAGATGTAATGTGTAGTGTTCATTTTCTCTAATGCTTGTTCTCTGGAAGCCTTCCTGTATCAGTTGGAGAACACGTGCCTAGGACAAACTCCCTCAGTTGAGGGTCTTATCAGTGACCCTGCCTTTATCTGTAAAGGTAAAATAATTCCTCTGAAAAATAAATAGCCAGATGACCTGCAGACACCAGGAATAGCCTTCGTCTTCATTTTCAGTCTCATTTCTTCGTGCTCAAATGTGACTGTACTTAAAATGCTTCCTAGGGATTTCCTTCAAAAATACATATAACAAGTGTCTTGATTTTGTGTGCCCATTTACCACAACCTTAGAAGAAATTACATTTCATAAAAGAAAAATTGTTTACTTTTCTTTTCATTTAATATTGTTAGTGGTATTATAAAAATGCCCCCCTTTCTTGGACTGTTACAAGGGCTTTATAAGTCTAAGTAAATGGATGTCATAACAGAACATTCTAATTTTTAATTGGACATGTATTATTGATTGTAGGGCCAATACACAGAGCAATGTAAGTCTCAAAAAGAATTTGAGCGCATTGGTCTTTTCTACAATATCTTTATGCTGATATTTTCTTTTCTCATAATATCTAAGTTGTTCATGAAAACTCAAATTCATTAATCATATTGCTGTTTTATCAGCATTTGGTCAATCTGGGTTTAGTGAAAGCAACTGAGGCTTGAATTTACTTCAGTATAGATGAGAAAAAACTGCGTAGATGCCATAAAGGTACATCATTTGGTCTACCTCAGGCCTTGTCTCATTATAAGTTTATATCAACCTGAGCTCCTGGAAATTACCCGGACAGAGATTTCTCCCTATTGCCTGTGAAGTGAGTGCTGACGCTGTGATAAATTTCTTATCATTATTCACTGATATGCATTTTATTATTTATTGTGTGGTTTTTAATTTGAAAATAAGGAAAACATTTTGTTTTACATTGAGAGGTTAAAAAGCTACAAGAAGCTACCCTTCCTCTGGACCTAGTGCTATGTCCTTGTAATAAGAACACTCGGGGAAGCTGCAACAGGTGAAGAGTGAGTTAAAAAAACCAAGAAGGCTATGGGACCGGTTCAAAACTAGCCGACATAGGCAGCTCCTGACTTGGTGGTGGTGGAAGTTTGGTTTTTGTAAAGCCTACTTCACAGTTTCTGTGTCACGTGTTCTTTTGTTTTCTGAGTTTCATTTAGAATGTCAGTGTATGAGAAATGATCAGAATTGAGTTGATATAAAAACACTCTCTCCTAAAATCCATCTAATTCAGGAATAAAATACCCTTGTGTGCATTCTATATATAAAGGGGAAGTTTTTTTCCTCATTGAGGGCCTTGTTTGCATATTTCTTACACTATGTATTTCTTAACAATCAAATTATTTCCATTGTTTCAGCTGATAAGATCCTCAGTAAAATTCTGGTTTTCATAGTTTAGTATGTTTAAAAAACAAAAATAATGACTTTGCTGTTTGCAAAATTACATTCTTGTTCCTATGTTACCTTTAAAGTTATAAAGATGGTAAAAATTTCTGCCAAAGCAAACTTTATAATTTTTAAATCTTATTTTATGTAACAAATAAAATAGTCAAAAGAAAGAGGGAACCATTGTTGTTTCAAAAGAACCATAAGTTATCTTTTACTTTGAAAAATCTGTACATGAAGATTTAGACAAACTAAATTCCAGAATCTTATCTAGCAGCATAGAGGCTGCTTATGGCATGCAAAGCTAAAAATTAATTCAGCTATTTAATCTTAATAATAACAATGTAGTTAAAATCTTTGACTTTAATAGCATTACATATATATATATATATATATATATATATATATATGAGTAGCTGAAGTAACATTCCAATAATTTTAGTCTAACATTGGTTATATCAAGAAAACATTGCTAATATAATAAGACTGTAGAATTCATAATTATTGCTATTTTTCATTTTAATAACAAAGTAATGTGTCTTATTTTTCTATGAAAATGAAGAACATTGGTGTACTTTAAATGCATACATGAATTCTTGTTCAAGTACTTTTTAAATGTACCAATATTTTCTTTGCATATATTAAATGAAAGAACATAACCATTAAGGGTTTTAATATACTTCTCTTTATTCTGCCCTTGTATATAGACTGCAGAGGGGGATGCTGTATGGGCTAATCATCTGACAGGATACTTATGTGCTGCAAGACTTCACAACTGACAACTGCTTGTTACACAGGCCAGACTGACAACAATGATCCAATATTTTTCCATTATGGAAAGTAACTGTTACATTCTCTAATGTGGTCTCCTGCCATCTGCTTCTGCATGCTGTTATGGCTTTGATTTATGGAAAATATTTATCAGGATGTTGCAAAATTGCTAACAGGCACTATGGTAGCAGTGAAATCACCAGAAAGCTGCAAAGCCTTTTTAATATACTAGATGCTCCCCAGACAATCTAAGATAAATAGAATACTGTATTCTGATGTGTAAAACGTTTTAAAGCTGCTAATTGCTATTGACTACGCCCATCCCTTGATAATGAAATTAATAAGGAATTCAGAAGCGTTAAGACTTTCTAATATTTAATACCATGTTTATGGATTTTGTTCTTATATACTCGTACCAAAAATGATAAAATAGGACCATTTAAAATTAGTATGAAAGATACTTTGATTGAAACATAAGTTCATTATTTTTTAAGGATAAGTACCAGAAAATAGATGCTGTAAAACACTATTAATTCTCAAAATACAGATTGATATGATAAAACCTGTATAGAAAGAATAGCCAATGCAATGCACATAAAAATAAGCCAATGATTTTAAAAACCTTACATAGATTAAAAAGGTTGATGACAGGATGAATTTTGTCATTTGAATGTATATGTACTTAGATAATGTGTTGTTTTTTCCTTTTTTATTGATTTTATTGAGCTCTACATTTTTCTCTTCACCCCCTGAAGACACAGAAGGAACATTTGAAGCCATCTTTAAATGTCCTTTATTGGAAACACACACACAGACACACACAGACACACAAACATACATGTACACCAAAACACACATACACAGAGGCACTCATGAAGACATGGGAATGGGCACAGACACACAGAGACACATGCACATACACACTCACAAAAGCACACATACAAAGAGGTACATATATGTGCACACACATATACACACACAAAACTTTGAGTTAAGGCAAAAAGTCGAGAAAGCTTTAACACACTTTATTAGTTCTTACTATAATGGTTGACGTCTTTAATTTTAAAACATGAAAATATAATATAAAGAATGATTTGGTTAACTGCCAGAAAGAAGGGTAAAACCCACCTTGAAAGTTGTTAAAATTATTCGCCTTAGGAGTTCTGAGTATGTGATGGCTAACGGGAACAATATGATATCACTTATTTGTTACATTACATACCAACCATCTTAAATAGGTATCAGTTTCATTAATTGGCAACCATGAGACAAGATTACAGCATTCTGGATGGTTAGGATTTTGATAGAATCCACCACATTGTGGTTAAGTATATGATTCACATAATAAGAAGAGTTGCCTCCGGGCTATTGTTCCTAGCATGGATTAAAATTTACATATTGCTTCTCCTTATGTCAAAACATCTGGTGCCTGAAAATGCTAATGTTTCCTTAAAAAGTTTCACAAGCCAGGAAAAGTGGATTGGAAACACTGAACGTGAATCACTTACACATTTCAATACAATAAGAGTTATGCCCAGAAAAAAATTAAATTGCTGCAAATAATATTATAGTCAAGATTATAATTTATTTGATACCATGTGAAAAGTAATGTGTGTATATAGAGAGAATACACTGCTTGGTATTTGAGTTTTGTGTTAATCCCTTTAAAAATACTTACTTTATACATAACTATATGGGACAGGCTTTTTTTTTTTTTTTCTAGACATGGTTTCTCTGTGAAGTCTTGGCTGTCCTGGAACTTGCTCTGTAAACCAGGCTGGTCTCCACTCAGAGGCATACCTGCCTCTGCCTCCTGAGTGCTGGGATTAAAGGTGTGTTCCACCACTGCCTGGCAGAACAGGGTGAGTTTTAAGATTGAGATTTAACAGTGCGGGGAAACAGCCTACAGTTCCATAAAGCCCATTCCTATTTGCTAAGGACAAGATTGAGAGATATCCTAGACATTCACTCTGGAATTATATTTCTACTTCTTCACAGGTAAGACAGAGAAGTGCATTGGGATGCGGACTGATCTTTTCCATTTAGGTCCTCAGCTCAATATTGTCGCTCTTTTGCAATGACTGCCTTAGTCTGTTTATGTTCTCTAACAAGGCCATTTAAGGTTTTTCCATTTGTAAGGCCTTTTTATTTTTTAATCACAATAATCAGTGGTAATCACTGTCATAATGTTCTCTGGATGTACCAGCCAGGAGACCCTTAAATTCTATTCTTGAATTGCTCTCTAATGCAGATTATCTATATGAATGGGCATAGACACAAGCATATATGTACATGTGTGTGCATATATGTGTGTGTGAGCATACATGTGTATATATGTTTGTATATATGTTCCTCAGCTAACTCTCTTTTCTACATTATTTATTGCTGTGTTTTGCTTGACACGCTGTATCCACAGCTAATGATTCTTTCTTGTTGATAAGGGAAACAGGGGTCTGTCAGATTTTTCAGATAACAGGATCATACTTCCCCAGGATGTTAACAACCCACTACAATCTCTACCTTATCATTCACTCCTACAGTTCTTTCAGCTGTGCTGGGGAAGTCCCTGTGCCCTCTTGGCGGTTCTAGGAAATATGACTCCTAAAAATGAAAATAATATGAAGTATTGTGACAGAAAAGAATAGAAGAAATTGCTTCTAGAGTTTTCCTTTATTTCTTCCTTTAATAAGTATGACTAAAGAGACATGCTTGCTGTTGAAAAAACTGTAAAGGACCTGCAACCAAAATTTTGTAGTAAAGTGAAATTGGGATGTTGGGAGAATCAAAGGGATTCTTCAAGCACATGTCAGGGCATCTGAATTTCCCTCAGGTGAACTTAGTTTTAAGGCAAATGAGATCTCATTTGGTCCAGCCAGCAGCTGGGAAAAGAAGAATGAAGGGTGCTGCCTGTGCAGACCTCCTGCAGCTCACCACTCCTTATTCCCGCCACACCATCCTCATCCCGGCCACACCATTCTCATCCTGGCCATACCATCCTCATCCCGGCCACACCATCCTCATCCTGTCTGACCACACCATCCTCATCCCGGCCACATCATCCTTATCCTGGCCACACCATCCTCATCCTGGACACACTACCCTCATCCCTGCCATACCAACACAGTTTATATAGTAGGCTTTAACTCTTTGAGGTTTCAGAATATTTGAGTATACTCAGAGTACTGCATCTTATTCATTTATTTTTATGTTAAAATATATCTTACATTAAAACAGAATTACATCACTTCTCATATAGGCAACTAATGACTGCTGGGAGAAGGAGAGTTAGCCTTTCTCAGGGACGAGCCCCCTCACTTGCTATTCAGTACAGAGTGGTTATCCCTGAAACCATAAACACATAACACAAATGGACACTGAAAGCTGTATTTATGTATTTGTGTGTATATATACATATATGTGTATATTTAACTAATAGTAAGATCTCTTTAACTACAGAGTATCCATGCTATTCAGGTTATTCATAAAAGGAACTCCTGGCTAGAAGTTTCTTTTTCTACTTTTATTAGAACCAAAGAATACCTTTCTCTTTGTGTTTCTATTTGTTTCGCTCTCTCTCTCTTTCTCCCTCTCTCTCTCTCTCTCTCTCTCTCTCTCTCTCTCTCTCTCTCTCTAAGAGGCCATTGCTAAGAGTATT
>NW_026067933.1:9119256-9137774 GCF_014885135.2 Alexandromys fortis
CTCTCTCTCTCTCTCTCTCTCTCTCTCTCTCTCTCTCTCTCTCTCTCTGTATTGTATGTTATGTATGTATGTATATATGTATGTATATCACACACACACATATATGTGTGTGTGTGTGTGTGTGTGTGTGTGTGTGTGTGTAGAGGATAGAGGAAGAGGGGAAGGGATACTATTCTACAGAACCTGGAATATGGTTATCAAATATCTCTTCTACAGCTCACTTTCTCTGGCCCTAACCATATTATAAAGCCCATTCTTTCAGCTTGTAATCCTCCATTTAAGTAACTCATATTGATTATACATGCCTAGAAGTAACCAGTAAAATCTTTCTTCTCTTTATCAACAGTATTAATATTTCATTTAAGAAAGCTAATGCGGAAAGAAGCACCTAAAAAACAAAATAGCAATGAGAAAAGACAAATACCAACCATCAGTCACAGACATCTCCATCTCCATGGTTAAAACTATGGCACTGTACAAGAATGAATAGTTCACAGTAGAGAATCCAAACTAAAGCAATATTAAAATTAGCATAACACAAGTATTATAAAGCAACACACTGTAAACAGTTCTGGAAGTAGTGTCAGAAAGACACCAGCTGTCCACCAGGATGAGACTGAGGGATATCCATTGAGTGAAATATAGTGCCATGCCTTGCAAAAAGAATGATGAAAACTACCACGTCTGATATTGAAAACTATTGTAAGAAGAGATTACTTTTAGTTATTAATGCATGATATATAGCTACATATAAGGTATTTTCTAAGTGATTACAAGAAGATAGAAGACTAAATATCATATAGCAATAAAGTGCAGAAGAATATACAAAAGACTAGTAACCTGTTTATGGTGAAGAAAATATGGGAACACCTTTATAATATATATTTTAGTTCTTTATATTCAAGCAAGTCCACACACACACACACACACCTCTACACACACATGCATGCACACACCTCTACATATGCATGCACGCACACACTCCTATACACACATCTTATATATACAAGATACAGAGGTAAGCCTCAAGTTCATTTAATGTGCGTTAAAAGTTTACTGCTCACTTTCATTTTCCATCACCTTATATTACCTTCTGTGATGTTAGGTTTTGAGTTCTTCTGGCCAATGATACTTCTAATCTATGCATTTACACAAAATCTAAGCAGCAAAACAAAAATATAGAAGCTCTACTTGTGCTTATATTGTGGGGAGGTCTTAGAAAGTGGATCTCTACCATGACAGAATAACTAGTTTCCCTTAAATTGTCAAGAAGTGTTAAGATTAGTTTTTAAGACCCAAAAGATAGCCTCAATCTTATTGTGAACCATGTTGAATAGGACCACACAGCAGCAAAAGCCTGTCTCAGTTGTGTTTAAAATCATACCCTTAAAATGAGAGGATGCCATGAGATATTGCGGTGGGTCCAATACAATCACATGGGACCTTGGAGGTTCCTGGTCTCAGACTGCCAAGAAACTCTCCACTCATCTGAGATGGGGGTGGTGTGACTTACTGTTTTACTAAATTAAACTTGGCTTTGACAGTTTCATGTTTATAGAAAGCATTCTGATTACTCTTGTTCTCTGTCCTCTTATCTCCTACCTCCACCTGCTAGTCCCTTCCCTCTTCCTTAACACTTGCTTTCTCGCATTCATGTCTTCTTGTTTTGTTTTGTCACCCACTAAATTTAACCAGGGCTGTGTGAGCTTAGGCATCCAGAGGGCTCGCTGGTGAGTACACAGCTGATGGTTACCTCTTTCCCAGTCTCTAAAAGTAGTCAGCATATCGGTAGAGGGGGTAGAGCCCCATGAGTCCTTCTCCATTTGTCAATTAAAGGTTGACTGGACCAATGTCATGCAAACCCAGTGCAGGTAAGCACAGCTCCCATGAGTTCATGATGATGTCTGTATCATACCTAAGAAGCATCTTCTGTCTGTTACATTCCTTCTGTGCCATGCACCTTGGAGAAAATAGTAGAAATGTCTTCTCAGACCGTCTTCAACAGTGAAACTATAGCATCAGCCCTCAGTCAATACAGGCCTTCATTAATAGATAACATTGGATGGATTAATTTCATATGAGTTCCAGGTATGGCTTATAGTCATATGCGTGGGTGTCTCAGAGGTAAGCATCCCAGACATAAAATAGTTAATCATCTTTTTTTAGCAAGATACTTGGTTTCAGTGAGGCTCATTTTGCCAAAGTCTCAGAAATTTTAATGATGCCGCCAAGTTATTTGCTTGGTATCTACCCATGTTTGTGAATGAGGTACCCATCCACCTTGTCAGCCATCTTCTCATCTGGACAAAAGTACACCTCGGGGAAAAACTGAAAGATTTGAAGAGAACGGAGATTAGAGAATTTCAAAGGAGTTGGATTGGAACTTTAATTGAATCCTATCAACATTCTATTCTAGCGCATGTCTTTTAAAGCTCTACACGGGGATATGTCTTTTAAAGTGTTTCAAACAGTTTGATTGAGAATTTCTACTGTGAAATGAAAATATGCTAATAGATGCCCTCAAACCAAGGATATTCTCCTCCTCTTCGGATGGACTTTGCAGTGTGTGTAAGACACAGCCAGGTGTAGAGCCACCAAGCAGGAGTCTCACCTGGTCATGTTTAGAAGACCAGCAGTCGTTCCAGAATGTCTGCCTCTGAGCCATTCCCAGAACAACAGCGATTATTCATTTGTTGGAACTCCCAGTACCTATGTCTTAGGACTGACTATACATCCAGTGTCGAGGTCCTTTGACTTGAGATGTGCTCTCTGAAGACGCTGAGATGTCAGACAACTCTCTGTTTCAAACACAGCAGAAGTTGCTCATAATTACTTTTCAATTAGTTCTTAGCATGACTGTATTCTCTCTCTTAATAGAGAAAATAATCTTTACAAAATCTAAAAAGAAACATTTTGATACTTCCAGAATTGCCTGCAGTTGTGTAAAGAGAACTCAGAGGTCAGCGTGAAAACATGACTTCTAGCCAACTGGATCCAGCAGTGAGCACATAGAGATGAGCTTTCTTTCATAGTTCTCTTTTAAGGAATTTATTGTTGGGTAAAGTAGATGAACAAGCTCACTAGTAAGCTCATAATCACATAGGAAGCCTAAGTAACCAGCGCTCATAGACAATGAAGAGAAGATGTTCAGTGTTTTCTGTGCTGAGTTGTAGTGAGTCTTGTTGCAAGAATGCTCTTAAAATTTTAGACAGAAACATTTCATTTATTTTTAATATTTTTGAGAGTATCATCTGTTTGTATTATTTCCCCTTCCAATTCTTATCTTTAAGCAATCCCATGTAATCCCTTGCTGTCTTTCAAACCCATAGCTTATCTTTTTAGGTAATTATTGTTCCTCTCTGTCTCTCTAGGTTCTCCGTCTGTCTCTGTCTCTGTCTCTGTCTCTGTCTCTGTCTCTCTCTCTCTCTCTCTCTGTGTGTGTGTGTATGTACTCTTAAATCTATAGACCCATCTCAGTCTGGTTAATATTATTTATGTATAAGTTTTCTGGGCTGATTGTTCAGTATTAGATAATGAATTGCTGTGCTTTTCTGCTGGGGAAGAGTATTCCTGTAGATCTCAGAAATCCTCTGTACCTGTAGTTCTTTGTCTATGGTTGAGACCTCCTGGGCTTTTCCCTTCTCCATCTTAGCATGTCTACTGTTAGTGTTCTTGCTTTGATTGTGTTTAGGCAATCATGATTGTGAGTCTTTATGGGTGTAACTTCTGGAATCCCTAGGAGACAGAATCTTAGAACAAGCCCCCTATTCCTCTGGCTAGTAAGATCGTAAAATCTTACCACATTTTCTTCCACAATGTTCCCCAAGCCTTGGGTTCAGGAATTGTGTGTTATATGTTGCAACCATGACAAGGCAGTACAATTCTGCATTTGTTCTGTTGTTGTTTTCCATAAGAGAGATCAGATAAAGTATTTACATTTCCACCATGTAGAAATTTCTCACTTCTACTGTCTTTTTATTGCCTACTTATTTTACAATTTGAAAGGACAAGTATAAACTTACAAGTAATTGTTAGTAACATAGAACTATTTTTATACCAAATCAAAGATAAGATGCAAAATAATTTTGTCTGCTATTCATATAATTAATTCCAATTCGAGATTGTTATATGATTGTAATAATGTTGCGCATGTCTTTTTAAAAATAGCATTTAGTGCTTATTTTGACACGCACTTATAATCTTCGCACTAGGCTGGAAGGTTTTAGGATCCAGGCCAGCCTGGGCTACACACACACACACACACACACACACACACACACACACACACAACCCTCTCTTAGCCAGGCGGTGGTGGCACACACCTTTAATCCCAGCACTCGAGAGGCAGAAGCAGGAAATCTCTGTGTGTTTGAGGCCAGCGTGGTCTATAAGATCTAGTTGCAGGACAGGCTCAAAAACACAAAACAAAACAACAACAACAAAAAACTGCAGAGAAACCCTGTCTCAAAAAAAATCAAAAAAGAAAAGAAAGGAAAAGAAAAGAAACCCTCTTTTAACATAGACACACACACACACACACATGTTCACATACACAGCATATAGGATGAGAGCAGACAGCCTTAAGAAATAGCTAGCCTTCCATTGAATGTTTGCTGTTATTGTTGTGTGTGTTTCCCAGACTAAGGAAATTCCCTTCTTTATTTATTATCTCTTGTTGCACCAAACCTTAGTGACTTACAACAACTGCCCTGGCCACCCTGGAGTTAGTGGGTCAGGACTGTGACAGGATTGAGCTGTAGGATTTGATCCTCAGTCTCTACAAATCTGCAATCCTATCCTATCCAGGCTTATCTAGAAAATGCTTTATTCTTAAGGCACTTGCATGCCTTATCCTGGAAGGAAGCTTAGTTACCTGTAAAAATTTTGTACTTTTTTTTTTGTTCTTGATCTGTGGATTTTGGGGGTCATCTGTAGACATGTTCAAACTCTACTATTTATTCCTTCCAGTGTCATAATCACTCTGACCAAGCTCAGTGAAGAATATGTTTACTTTTTCCTTTCAATGTGGTTGGTGAGAATAGACTCTCTCCCCAGCCTTTTGTCTGTGAAATGAGTATTCAGTTTGATATCTCAGTGGTTCCTTCTGTAGACTTGCACCCTCCTTGGGCACATACACTGGACAATGTTCTAGTGAATATCCCAGCAAAGTGGTATTCAACCCCGGGCATTTCTTGCTGTCTAGAACTTCCCTGACTAGCACTCTACAACCTCTACCTGAATTTTAATATTTAGATTTTTATCTTTCTCTCCTTGACTGGGGTCATCTCTAACTTGCACCTGGATTACCTTCTCTGTACCATGGTTTCCAAACTCTCTCAGTGCATTGGGCTGGGCAGTCACAAGTTGTTTCACTTAAATTCTGTTCTTCAGGCATTCTTATCTTGCCTCCCCACATCCAGTGTCTTCCTAATTTTTTTTTTCAAAGTGCACATTGCATTTTTTAAAGAAAGCTATTACTTCAAGGGGAAGCATATGTTTATTTTCTATGTTTTATCTTTATCTTTAGTTGTAGATTGCTTTATAAAATTGCGAATAAGAGGATGTATGATTTAGGTAATTTCTATTAAGAAAACCAAAATATTAGAAGGCACAAAGCATTTATCAGATGATTGCAAAACTAAGGTGGTCTGATAGAGATAATTTGTGTGACTTAGTTTTTCAGATAAAATATTCATTTATGATACACAATTTTTATTTACTCTAATTTTCAACTGGCAGTTAGGTAGTAGGCCAGTCATAGCAAGCAGTACATAGTTACTGAACTTCAAACTTCTTATTCTCCCTTTCAATGAACACATTCTGGTTATTCAATTTTTATTTCAAGATAGCTCATCTTGAGCACTATAAAGCGACTTTATTAGAATTATATTTCTTTTACAAATATCAACAAATCTTAGCAAAAACAAGTAAAGTTCTTTGTGCCAATGAATATCACATAAGGAGAGTTATGATAATTTTTGAAAATAAAAAGTTCCAAATGTTGGTTTTCACATTTCTGAAATATAGAAATAGAAATTGCTGCAAAATCCTTTTATGGAAGAAGCAGCTAGAATCTAGGGGCATACTCTGCTGCTGGTAGATTTGAAAGTCAAGTACCAAAAAAAAGAGTCATTGTTTAACAACTTTTAGATAAAACATGCCTCCTCTTCAAACTTAGCCAATGCCTGCACTGAATATGATATACAGAACAGGACTCTGAGAAATACAGAATAAAACACCTGCCGAAGCATTAGTAGGTTAAGTATAAATTAGATTATGCAAGAAATCTATAGAGAAATTGAAGTTCAGGGCCAAAGTGGGACATTCTTGATCAGTATCTGAATTTTAGTCTAGGAAGTGTGTTCTCTCTTCAAAGACCACACCATAAGAACTGGGATGGATTTTACCATTTAGCTGGTCTTACTTTAAACCTAAAACCAAGGCCTAGCAGATCCAAATCACATTCCATTAGTTTTTCAGTCTGAAAATTAAACTTGTTTGCAAATGTGACTAAAAATGAACCCTAGTGTATCTGTGAGTATGTTCACTGGAGAGAGCTCACTAGGGTAGAAGACTGTTTCTGAAGGTGGGTGTCACCAACACAGATGAGCTGAAGACTCATTTGTAGGACACGTGTGGGAAAGAGAGAGTCTGGGAATGCAGGCTTGCACTTTTATCCCCTTACTGGCTGTTATAATGGACACTGCCTCTCTACCATGATACATTGGAAGTGCTGAAGCTGTGATCCAAATAAATCCTTATCCTTTAAGCTGTTTTTCTGTAGGCAGAGTCTGCTCATTCATTTTCCAGACACCCAGACCCACAATAATCACACAGAAACTGTATTAATTACAACACTGCTTGGCCTATTAGCTTAGGCTTCTTATTAACTAACTCTTAAATCTTAATTGAACCCATTTCTATTATTTTATATTTTACCACAAGGCTCGTGGTTTAACAGTAAGTTTCTGGCTGGTGTCTCCCTTCTTTCTCCTTTAGTAGCTACATGGCATCTCTCTGACTCTCCCTTCTTTTCTCCTCTATCTCTGCTTGGAATTCCCACCTTACTCTATTCCTTACTGCAATAAGCTCAAAGCAGCTTCTTTATTAACCAATTGTAATAAAACATATTCACAGCATACAGAGAGGAATCAAACATCTCCTTTCTTGGTTTTTGTTACAGTAACTAAAACCAAACAATATCAATAATGCAGACATCCAACAATCCAAATGTTGTATCTACCACAAACTGACATTAGGACATCATCAATTCCTATTTTAATGAAAAATGTGCTACTTTAGTAGAGATGAGAGTCTGTTTATAAATATCCAATGGAACTACAAGATATGATGTTTCATTTTAAAAACATGTTAAATAGGCCAAAGAACTTAAGCACAAAGCAAAATATAAGGTTTGAAAACCTAAAGGTATGTTAGCGTAGCAATATTGAAACTGCAACTTGGGGGGGGGGGCTTTAAAAATCTCAGAGAGCAAAACAAAACAAAACAAATACAAACAAGCACAAGATAACTGCATTAGAGGTTTGGGATTGTTTTCTATTTGCAAGTAAATATTTTTATACTTCCACATAAATCTTTGTCTATACTTTAGAATATTTTCCTAAGATATATTCCTAGAAATGCCTAGCTTATCAATAAATATTTACAGATAGAGAGGAAAGAAATCACAGAGACAAAGTGATGTCTGAAGATATGAAGAATGAGACATGCCTAACTTGTGTAAGATATAATACTTCCCAGAAGTACAGTGAACTCTAAGGAGGAAAATAATGAAGGAAAATTCTTTGTGCATTGTGCTCCGAGGTTTAGGCCTGACCTTTTCTTCCTTAAGAATCTTTTTTACAAATATACTATCTCTCTCAATAAGGTGTAACTTTTTAAGTATTTTTAATTCTTAAAAAAATACTATTTTGATTTAAAAGTAAAGAAAAAATCTCATTTTCCTCTGGTAACTGCTAGCATCACAGTTGAATATATTGCCAGCCTCGGAGAACAGAAAGATGTGTGTAAGGGAATGAATGAAATATTATCCAAACTGAAATTTTAAAGACTAATGAATGATGGCAGTCTATCTGCTTCGTTTTTCACTTGGAGGATGGTGTAGAACTTCCTTCTGTTTGTATGTTGCTTTCAATGGTTAATGAATAAAGAAGCTCCCTTGGGCAGAACTTAGGTAGGTGGGGAAGACCAACTTAGGTGTTGGGAGGAAAAAAGGCAGAGAAAGGGAGAGACACCATGGAACCGCCAGAATCAGACATACAGAATCTTTCCTGGTAAGCCACTGCCACGTGGCTATAGATAGATTAATAGAAATGGGCTAAATCACGGTGTAAGAGTTAGCCAATAAGATGTTAGAGCTAATAGGCCAAATAGTGATTTAAAGAACACAGTTTCTGTGTGGTTCTGGGCTAAGCTAGCTGGGCAGCCGTGATGAACAAGCAGAACAAGAGGAGAGTATAATTTCTGTGTATTCCAATAGCACATTATACAACAGAAATAGTTAAACCTTTAATGTATTTGACACTCATTTCTCAGAATATATCTTAAGAAACACTTCTAGATGTAGACAAAGATTCATATGTAAGTATAAAAGTATTTATATGTAAATAGAAATAAGTCTTATTAAAAAAGACTAAATAGAAGCAAAACCATCAATTACCCATGGTGTTGACAGGAAGCTATGACAGCTTAGAATATTGATGATGATGCATTAGTCATACTTACAAAACTATGGGCCCTTTTAAAACATTTAGTTTTTAAAGTCAAAGAAGATAATTATAAAATTAAAATTATAAAATTATAAACTTAGAAATAATGAGTATAGGGAGCTGAATAGATGACTCAAAAGTTAGAAGTACTTGTGCTTGCCGAGGACCCTAGTTTGATTTCCACCACCCTCATGGAAGCTCACAATTGTCTATAATTACAGTTCTAGTGATCTGATGCCCTTGTCTGGGCTCTGCATGAACCACACATACATGTGATAAAATACTCATATACATAAAGTATATATTTTAAAGCATAAATATGAATTATATATGTTAAATAGCAATTATCTAGTAAAATTTTATGCATAAAATAACAAAATTAAAAAATATTAATACTGATTGTTATTAACTATAAAGCTGTGATAAAAACATGCTATGTTTTATGTGTTTCTGTATTTTGCAGTATTCCCAGTAAAGAAGTCTCCTTGTCTCTTGTTACACACCAGACCTCCCACTTTCCTGTTCATAGGCCTTGCTAACCAAGGCTCCTCTGAATGCCTGTGCTTATCTCTGTATGCTGATTAACATTCATAATTCTGTTAAATTTCACTTCTTCACAGACGTATTCTATAGACCCTCTAACAGGAGGTCGGCTTTATCATGTTGGTAGTGTCAGAGTTCATTATTTCTGCCCTTTAAATCCTTGGATTATTCCAATCTAAGGTACTCCTAGTGAACCATTTCATAAGACTCTACACAGCATTGTAATCCTTGGCTTGGCAAATGTAGATAGTTTATTAGTCAATGAATTATTATCTTTGCTCTTAAGGAATTTTACTTGAGTTAATTTCTTTCTTTGGAAAGAGAAGTATGGTAACAAAAGCCCAAAGTGCTAGCAATTGGATCTGACAGGTGGTAATGCAGATACAATTTCTGCAGCGGCTTATTTTATTATTAGAAAGTTAGAGAGCATCTTGGCGTTGTTGGGCAATGCTGGCCATAGCCTAGGAAAGGAATGGAGGACACACTCAAGTCCAGGCTTTTTTTTAGATTTAGGTCAGTATTAGCTTTGTTAAGAGAAATTTTTATGAAAACCCTAAGACCCACTGAAAAAATACAAAATAGTATTGTTGGTCTACAGTGTGCCATTTGCTTTAGATCCTTGGAAGAAAAGGTCAATAGCATGCGGTAAAACTCTCTTGGCATTAAATCGTGGTCTCCTGCTTAATTCCCAGGACCATCCTCAGGACAATTGTCTCACAACAGTAGTCTCACAACAGCTAAGAGAGATGACAGACAGTGTTTCCTCTTCATTGTCTAAAAAGTGCAGAGAACAGCTGAAGAATCGTCACTGCCATTTTATCTTCCCCAAAAAGAAAAATTCAAGTCCAGATTATTTTAGAACTCCAGAACTCCTGTGTGTACAGCTCAGTGTGCAAAACCTAGGCAGAACAGTGCCAAGCCTGCAAGAACTGTGCTTTACTCTTTGGCTGACTAGGCTGACCAGCCATTCACGGCCTTCACCTTCGTCACAGAGCATCACCCTGCCACACACAATGTGGTGTGGTTTATTGGAGTACCAGAGACCTCCTCATGTTTGATGATAGCACACAAACAATGGCCTTTTGTGCTTCTGACTCTTAGGTTACCTATCAGAACGTGTTTTAACTACAGTGGTCTACTCCCTGCTTACATGAATCTTTCCTTTAAAATGGCTGGTCTACAGCCCTGGATTTCCAATTTGTGTCCTAAAATACATCTTCTTGAATAAAAGAAGCTTGTAAATACTGAGGGAATTATATCTCCATATCTCCATGTTTTTATGTTATCCTTAATTACAAATAGCAGTACCTGCACGTGGTTCATCATTCCATTGATATAATGCATTCTTAGGTTTTACTGCCATTCATAAATGGCCTCAACAGAACTATGTGTGATTTATGGACTCAATAGAACTCTTTAAATTACATCCTATATTATATTGTAAGGCGTATATTGCCCTATGGTTTCATATGCAATGTCAGTGGCAGAGGGAGCAAGAAGTGGAGAACTAGGACTTCACTGTAAATCAAAGCCTAGGTGTTGTTTATGAGTCTGAGGATTTAACACATGCTACCATTTCACTTTTTTCCGTCTAGAGCAGATTACCTGATGTGGGACAAAACTTGCATGAATGAATAATCACTTACAGTTTAATGTCTTTAGTAGTAATACTAAATAATAATGAATAAAGCAGGGTGTTGGGCATACACTTTCTTTTCTAACAAATTTGTTTTAAAATATTGACCACATGTTTAGCATATAAGCAAAAGGACTAGTGATGTACATGTATACATTGTGAGCACACTGAAAATACTTTCGACTTTTACATTGGTTTTAATAATAGTGGATCAAACTTTTATCTATTAGTATTTACTGTAGGAAACAAAAAGATCAAAATTATACTGATGAACCTATACCTAGGCATCAATAAACGAAAAATTCCTCATTTGAATCACATAATTTGATAGCATAAGTCATAGATACTCAAACAAAAATAATTAGCTTTCGAGAAGACACCAAATTCCTTGTGTTCCCCATATTTTAGGGTTAGTGTCGTCTTTGGTAATGCCTTTCTAAGTCACGGTGACAGCAATTTTTCAAAACATTTCAAGGAAGAATGGTAGGTTGGCCTTGCTGGTTTATAGAAAGTTTCCAGATACATCCAACCATCAGCCAAGCAATGATCCTAAGTAGGGAGTGATCAGAGCCATGAGTTGAGATTGAAGTTCAGTCTTCTCACCTGAGCTCTTCCACATACTGGAGATGGACTAAAATGGGGAGAGGCAGTCACTGAGGATAAAAAGGCATAAAAGAACCAAACGCCTGACTTCTTTTTTTTAATTAATTTATTTATTTATTAAAGATTTCTGTCTCTTCCCCACCGCCGCCTCCCTTTTTCCTCCCCTTCTCCCAATAAAGTCCCCCTCCCTCGTCAGCCCAAAGAGCCATCAGGGTTCCCCTGCCCTGTGGGAAGTCCCTGACTTCTTATCATGACTAACTTTTAGAAGCTACTTAGAATAGCAGTCCTTCTTCCCAATGGCACTGCTGAATTTTTCTTTTGTGGTATGTTGTGTACTGTGAGGGTATTTGACGTCTCCAGTCCTCTATCAGACTGCGTTACTGTGCTGCAGTGATATTTCTACGAAAATATTTCTTTATCTATCTGCCTGCATATATCCATAGACTGAGATAGGCAGAAATATAACAATGTTTTAAAATTAGTTTTATAAGCCTATTTGGATTCAAGTCATTACTAAACAGCCTACTTATGAAACAAAAAAAAATGGATGAGGTTATTTCTATATTCTATGTGTCTAATATTTACCTGCAGGCACATATGAAATAATTCTTAAATGATAGGGGCTACTTAAATTTTACAGAATTCAACCTCTGCAGAGACTTGATCTTAAGCTGACACAAACCAGCTCGTCTCCTAATGTGACTCTGAGGAGTTTAAACTGACTTCGTTAAAGCTGAGGTTATTTGCCTTGGGGATGCCTAATAGAAGGGTTATTCTAACACTGTCCACAAATAAGGGCCTTGAGAGAGTAAGTCATTGCACTCCATTGACAGCTAGTAGATTGGGCCCCTGCCATGTCACACTGAGCTCTGAGGCCAAAGGTCACGTCTCTCCCTTAATATTTAAATAAAGATATTTGACAAGAGCAAAATATGCTCCATTGGCAGTGATGGCTAGGACTCCATTTATAAGAATCTCTAGAAAGCGATGCTAATTCGTAGACTTCTTAGAATGCATGGTAACCTTTCATAAATCCATCTTTTTCAGATGTCCTTGGAAATGACAGTTATAAAACCATAAATGATTTGTAATGTAAAACGGGACCGGATAGGATGCCCTGTACTAAAATGAGCAAGACTATAGCTAACAAAAGGCAGAAAATGCATAGATAAGTAGCTACTGAAGTGTCTCAAGATGTCATTATATAGCCTCGGCAAATGCTAGAACAAAACAAATAAGAAAATATAGGTGTAATATCATAAGTAGAAATTTGCTTTATGAGTGTGAGGATAAAGAATTGCTCTTTGTCAGACAACTGGATGAAGGAGAGAAATCTGCCATGCTTGCTTCAGAGAATTAGTTTTTTATTATGTCATTTTTAATACACATACATACATACATACAAATTTTAGTTTTTCATAACTTTGGGCAATACCAGACTCCATGAACACAATCATGTATTCAACCTTCAAAAAATAATGACATGCCTTACATTAGTGAACTATTTCAGATGAAATGGACATTAAAACTATTAAGGACTATTTCTTTCACCAGCATTTATTACAGGGATGGTTTTCATAGCCAGAGTATGCTGAGGCTGTGAGCTCAAGCAATACACAGCAACTGTTTTTACATGACTCTTCTTAGGAAACTTGAATGTGAGGGAGAACTTGAGCAAGATTGGAATGCTGCAGATTGAACCTTTGAATCATTTAGAAATTAGCAGACATGATTCTTTTATTTTTCTTGAAGTTTGTGTAATCTATACGATAGACCACGTATCCTGTGGCATTTTAAAGCATTGGGTGTCTGGCCAGTCACTGAATGGACTTGGCATCCCAGGACTATGAAGATTCCAAAGGACGCACTGGAGGAGACACTCACAGAAGGCCCAGCCAACAGACTTCCACTGTGCAGAATCTCTTACTTTTGCTTCAGTCTGTGCCCTTCACTGAATTTAATTCTACCCATTTTGTTCTCATGTTTTCAATTCCTAATATCTATTTTAAAAGAAGAGAATGAGACCATTGCTGTAACTACTGGGTTTGGGCAGATCAGAAACCAAAAACCCTTCCAATCAGTGAAACTTTTCAGGTTTGTATACTTTCTTTGAATTCTGGGAGCTGGGCAGTGAGCGAGAAGCTTATCTGTACCAGTGACCCTTTCAGAAAAGAGAACACATTGTTAAAATAGCACACGATGCATTTTCACGGAATAGCTGAGGTTTTATGTGAGTAGCTGCATTTGGAAGTAGGAAGTTCCTTTATACACATTTCTGAAAGTAATTCTCATGCTAAATTTAGTTGACTATAAAATAGATCTGACAAGAGCATGAAGGAAAGATATTGTTTTTCCTTTGCTTGATCATTTCTTCATTGTCATAAAACGTACGAGCACATGTTCACAGCATTCCAAAGTTTGTCATATGCACGACAATAATGCAGATCCTTTTTCAGTTGTGGATTTAAAACACCTCAGGACACGTGAGCCTCATAAAGTCCACATGACATATTGAGGAAGAGGACCACAGTGAGCGGTTTGGGTCCGGGGCATGTCTTCTCTTATCACATGACTCATTCAATTTTTCTTTCTCTTTCAGTCACTCCTCTGAAATACTAGACACCTGGCTAAGAAAAACTGTGTTTGGGAGCTTGTGGTATTCACACTCCTAATACAAGCAAACTAGCTTTCGTTAGATCATTTGATCATCAGGCCTATATATTTAATTTTATTCACTTGCCAACCAGTAACTTTACTTTGACTTATTGACTGGGACAGGGAAAAATAGCTATCTGTAGATGTTCTTGAAAATTACCTCTGCAGTGTTTATTCATTTATCTATCAATTCATTCCTTCATTCATCCTAAATGTACCAACAACTCTTCTGGAGAGTGTCATCTACCAAGATGAACACTTCAGGGCATCTGCTTCTGAGGACCAGATGACCTAACATTACACCCTCATTTGGTAGCTCGGCCACCTTCATTACAGATGGTTATCTCTGTGAGTGAGTCATGCTCCCATTGGAAGAAGCTGTTACATTAGGCTTTGAGCTTACAAACGGCACATTCCAGAAGAGAAAAGAATATTCTTCAGCATTTTATCCTTCTAAGGTAAATATTGAACAAAAATTGTTGAATTAATAAATTAGCAAATGAAATAATAAGCTAATAAACAGGACACTTGACTGTAGCATTGAGTGTGAGCTCCTTCTAGCAGGCTTTCAACTCAATGTATTCATAGAACCCACAACACAGTATTTCACAGAATCTCGAGCACAGCTTCTTTCCTGTACCTTGGTGTGGAAATTTTTGAAAGCAAAAAAATGTGGCTGACAGATGTCTTTGCTCACACACAGTAATGTCATCTGGGAATAAGACATATTCAAAATCAGGATGAGATTCCCAGAACAATCAGCATGTTCTACCAAACAAGATCTCCTATGTTGCCTTTTTAAAAAAAAATTAAAGGCTTTGCTTAAACAGTTCTTCAGGTGATATGTCCTCTGGCGGCCTTACTCGGTTCATCTACTGTTGATGCTGATCAACATGTATTCCATGTAGTCTGATGCTCTTAAGTGATGGTGGATATTTTTTCAGTTCACCCTAGGTGACACCATTTTCCAGTCCCCCTTTCCGCCACCACTTCTGGTTGTAACACAGAGGCCTTTTGAGTAACGCATTATTCTTTTCCCTCTGTTTAATATGAATCCAGCCTGACAGGCCCAGTGTGACATGCAGACTGGATTGAATCAAAACACTATTCTCCTTCCTTCCATCTGTGTGTATGGGAAGTGATACTAACAAGAATCAGATTTTCCTGGACCTGTAACAGAGGAAACTACTTCTGGCATCATAATTCTTTGAACTGGAACCACAAGGGCATGTAGTAATGTCTCCTTTCTATCAGATGCACAAAAGGCAGAACTTCTTTTTCTTCTTCTTCTGACTGTTGAAATGGGCTGACTCAAATTTGTGGTGCTAAATTTTTTGAAATCAAGTGAATATTTTGATTTATTTTGAAAGCTTTCATGTTCACAATTCATCTGGTCCTATCAGGAGTTCTAGCCTTGATAGTGTATAATTTCCTTCTGGAAGAGATTGAGGAAATAGGTGTAGGAAGATGTCTTAAGAATATTTGCAGAACTTTTGTTAAGAAAAAGATCTTGTAAGACAAATAATTCAACAGTACTAATAAACCAATAATGTGAAATTGTATTATCAGAAATCTTCATCATCTACCTACCCCTAGGACCTTCCAGTGATTAGCTGAGTTGACTGGCTCCAGGTAACTTACAGCTCTGAAACTCACCTCCCTCCACTGTAACGATGGTGATAATTAAAGCATCTTCATCCAGGATGTCATGTCAGTAAAAGTGCTTTTCTATCTGTCAATTTGTTCAAATTACCTCAAATCATTTTATGTTCATCAGACCACAGATCTGTTAGAGCTGGGATCATATTGATTCATCTTCATACCAAATTATGCAACACAACGCCAGTCTGTGGTGCATGCTCAATAAATGTTGAGGAAATGTATAAATGGATAAATTCAGGGTGCTGGAGCTACAAAGATTAATACGGTTCCTCCTCTTCACAAACCCATAATCAAGAGAGGTGATGAGTAGAGGTGCAGCATACTGTAACATAATTTGAAATTATACCTGTACACCTCTCTGGTATTTTCTCTATTCTTTTGTTATTGTGCAAAGACATGTATATGTATAAATGCATATATATGCTAATATGCATTCAAGCTCACATTAACAGACAAATTGGAAGCTCCTTGAATCTTAACCAATTGCAAAAGAATAATTTGTTTTCTTGAATGGAGTTTCACCGGGTAGATAAATGACCCTTAAGAGCAGGTCACATGCTCAACAGTAGATGACCAATGCAAGACGAACTCAGTGGGAGCTTTGTCTTTTATTGCTGTGTTTGTCATTTTTTAATCTCACCGTTCTTTTGTATATAATAATTTATAATTTTGTCTTTTGTAGTTGTGTGTGAGTATGCTTGAATGTGTGGGTTGAATGTTTCTCACCTTTTTCTTTATTCTTTATTAATTTATTATTTTTTCCTGCTTGTATTTTAAATTCAGAGAGGAAGAAGGGCATGAGAGATGTGGAGGATCAGGGAAGAGAAAAGGAATGAGCAATTGTGATCAGAAAACATTGTATGAAAAACAAATTGCTTTCAATAAAGACAAACAAAACTTTGAATTTTGCTACATAAATAATAATAAAGTCAGAGTTTTATTTCCTTTAGAGAATAAACGTAAAGTTAAGATAGGATGTTTAGATGATATCTGGAGTGGGGAAGTGTGCTTGTTAGCTTCTGCCAACTTGACAAACTAGAGTCAGCTAAGCAGCAAGCTTCCACTGAAGAGTTGCCAGGATTGCCACCTGTCAGAGGATGACCCAGTTTTCGTATGTGGTGCCTTCCCTCAGGTAGGTCTGGTATGGATAAGGAAAGTAGCTAGGCAGGCCAGTTAGGAGTGGTCTCTGCTTTGGTTCCTATATCCAGGTTCCTGTTGAGTACCTATCCCATCATCACTCAGTGATGGACTATGATCAGGAGCCATCCTTGACACAGTTCCTTTCCTTTCCCAAGGTGCTCTTGAACATGGTGTTATTAAAGCAATAAAAAGGTAAGCTAGAAAAGGAAATTGAGTCTGTACCCATTTCTATTTATTATTTCCTTGTGATAGATGCAGAAGTAGTGACACACTAATGATCTTTTGGATATCTTATAAGAAAGATAAATGTTTAATTATAGTGAAAAAATATTGTGTTAGTCAAGAGCCAGTTAGAACAGTTGTATCTTAAGAAATTACTTCTTCCCACATATTTCCTTTTTGAAAAATAAAACAGAGATCTCTGCTCTCTTAGTGGTACTTTAGGAATTTCATGAAAGGACTATGTGATCTTCTAGGTTTAAAATTCTTTGAGAAGGAAGCATTTCTAATGACTGGAAGTCGGGTTCTCATTCCCTCATTGGTGCAAGTGCAAGTGGGGCATGAAACCTTCTTGTATGGTGATGTGGAGCATGAGGGGTCCCCAGACCTCTGGAAGAAGGAAAATATGACCAGGTCAACTGAAAATGCAGTTTAGTCCCAGTTGATTCGTGCAGCCATTCAGGTTTATGTATTGAAACCATGGACTCAAGAGCTATGCTATGAGATTCGGAGCTGCACCACCTGCTCTCCAGGCAGGGCACTCACGTGTCTGCTGTTTTCACTTTAAGACTCAACGGGGACTTTGTGGTTTCCAAGAAACTCATCTTCACATTGGCATTCAGATTGGAGAAATGATTATAACAAACCCTGTGGTCTGGGTGGAAACAATTACCCAGTCCTGTAATTGACTTTTTGTAATATTGCGTGTGTGTGTGTATGTGTGTGTGAGAGAGAGAGAGCACACACACATGCGCACGCACATGCACATGTGTGTGGAGGCCATGGATCGTCACTGGATGTTATTATGTAATATTTTGATTGCATTCTGTCAGTTAAGTTTGCTTTGAATAAGAGGGTGGAGCTAACCACTAGCTGACCAAAATTAACCACAGAGGTTTTGGAAGACTGAGGAAGTAGTAAGGCTGATCTTGAAAAAGATCTACACCCTTTTGGTTGGAGGACAGAGGAGAGGAAGGAGGTTGCCGGTGGCCGCTCCGCATCTTCTCTGATTATTCAGATTTTTGTCCAAATATCTGACTCCTGATTTCTTATTTGATGTGGGAGTGATTTCTTACTAATAAAGAAACTGCCTCGGCCCTCATAGGACAGAAAATTAGGTAGGCGGAGTAGACAGAAGAGAATGCTGGGAAAAAGAAGCTGAGTGAGTGAGTCGCCATGGTTCTCCCGCTCCAGACAGACGCAGGTTAAGATCCTCCCTGGTAAGCCAGCTCGTGGGCTACACAGAATATTAGAAATGGGTTAGAACAATATGTAAGAGCTAGCCAAAAGGAACTGGAACTATCCGGGCCAGGCAGTGTTTGAAAGAATAC
>NW_026067933.1:9140494-9141827 GCF_014885135.2 Alexandromys fortis
GTGAGTCGCCATGATGCTCCCACTCCAGACAGACGCAGGTTAAGATCCTCTCTGGTAAGCCAGCTCATGGGCTACACAGAATATTAGAAATGGGTTAGAACAATATGTAAGAGCTAGCCAATAAGAAACTGGACCTAGCCGGGCCAGGCAGTGTTTGAAAGAATACAGTTTCCGTGTAATTATTTCGGGCATAAGCTAGCCATGCGGGCGGCCGGGTGCCGGGGACGCAGCCCTGCCGCTCCTAATTTCAACACTTATTGATAAAGAATAATTAGATAAACACTTCAGTATGACTTCTTCAATCTCTTCTTATATTAGTTTTTGAGACGGGGTATCCTAACGAACCAGGGTTTCACCAATTTCACTGGACTGGCTGGCCAGAAAGCTCTTGGGATACTCCAGTCTCCGTTTCACCAGAGCTGGTTCCTCCGGCACTTCTAGGTGGAGAGATGAGGTCCTCAAGTTTCAAGCATCACAGGATTGCAACTGCAAGGTGAATGTTTAAGTCTCTTGAGAAATAGAATTGTGAATTCTCCTGTGGGTATCCTAGCAAACTCTCAAGTTTTGTTTCTGCCTTCATTGTTTCTTACACATTAAGAAGATTTGAGGTATACCTTTTTTTAAACTTTTTTTTATTGAAAAAAGGAAAAAAAAAGTTTCTGCCTCCTCCCAGCCTCCCATTTCCCTCCCCCTCCTCCCGCCCTTCTCCCCCTCCCACCACTCCTCTCCTCCTCCCTCTCCAGTCCAAAGAGCAGTCAGGGTTCCCTGCCCTGTGGAAAGTTGAAGGTCCTCCCCCCTCCGTCCATGCCTAGGAAGGTGAACATCCAAACTGGCTAGGCTCCCACAAAGCCAGAACATGAAGTAGGATCAAAACCCCGTGCCGTTGTCCTTGGCTTCTGATCAGCCCTCATTGTTCGCCATGTTCAGAGTCCAGTTTTATCCCATGCTTTTTCAGTCACAGTCCAGCTGGCCTTGGTGAGCTCCCACTAGATCAGCCCCACTGTCTCAGTGGGTGGGTGCACCCCTCGTCATCCTAACTTCCTTGCTCATGTTCTCCCTCCTTCTGCTCCTCATTGGGCCATTGGGAGCTCAGTCCGGTGCTCCAGTGTGGGTCTCTGTCTCTAACTCCATCCATCACCAGATGAAGGTTCTATGGTGATATGCAAGATATTCATCAGTATTGTTATAGGATAGGGTCCTTTCAGGTTCCCTGTCCTCAGCTGCCCAAGGAACTAACTGGGGACATCGCCTTGGTCTCCTGGGAGCCACTCTAGGTTCAAGTCTCTTGCCAACCCTAAGGTGGCTCCCTTAACTAAGAATTGTGCTTCCTTGC
>NW_026067933.1:9142804-9257245 GCF_014885135.2 Alexandromys fortis
AACACACTGAACCTGATAGAAGAGAAAGTGGGAAGTACCCTACAACAGATGGGCACAGGCGATCGCTTCCTATGTATAACCCCAGCAGCACAGACATTAAGGGCAACATTGAATAAATGGGACCTACTAAAACTAGGATGCTTCTGTAAAGTAAAGAACACTGTCACTAAGACAAAAAGGAAACCTACTGACTGGGAGAAGATCTTCACCAACCCCGCAACAGACAAAGGTCTGATCTCCAAAATATATAGCGAACTCAAGAAACTAGACTTTAAAATGCTAATTAACCCAATTAAAAAATGGGGCACTGAACTGAACAGAGGTATACTTTTTTATGGAGAAAGAAGACTGGGAACTACTTAGGCAGGAAGAAAGGAGAGGATTTGGGAGATGCAGTACCAGTAGAGCTGGGCTTCCCTGGTCTGTGTAAAGGGAAGGAAGCAGCTGTGAATTGAAGTTTGCAAGCTTATTTAAAAAACAACACGACATCATGGTGAAAGCGATTCAAGTTTTAAAGGTGGCAATGTGCAAGAGAGCAGTCAAGTCCGATGTTATATGCTTTCGTATAGTGAGGATATCTCTTCAGCCAGCCTATTGATTTTAGACAGATAAAAACAAATAAACTCATTCATATCTTTAAAATTTTAATTTAAACACTTGTTGTTTTTTAAATCTTTCTTTATCAGAAAAATCTCCATTCAAAACTAGGACCAAATTTGGAAAAATAAAATATGTGCCTCTCATTAATTCCCGTCTTTCTTCTTTCCTCTTGCTTAAGTGGCTCCCAGTCACCAGCTCAAATCTGAAGGTTCATGAACTATACTTCCTCTGAATAATGATGTCCTGTTTCAAGATAGTCTTCAACTTCGGTAAGAGTGGAAAGGTAGACCTCCCCAGAGCTTGTGGCAATGCATTAGCCTTGAAATGAGCTATCTGACAAATAACCACTAAAATTTCATCATTCTGAAATTTAATTTCAGATAGAGTTCATTATTTAAAACAAAAGGCGGATTTTTAAAAAAATAGGTAAGAAATCAGGTAGTGACAGAGGAACTAATTTTGCTCTAAATGTGTACAACATAGCAGAAAAGCTGTAGTTTCATTGGTGGGATCTGCTGAAGGTGCTGGTTACATCTGCCATCATCGTAGAGTCTGCGGACTTGTTTTGGTGAGCAACTAGTTCTTGCAGCTAGGAGAGAGAGAGAGAGAGAGAGAGAGAGAGAGAGAGAGAGAGAGAGAGAGAGAGAGAGACCAAGTCCATTGCTGTGTTAACCTAGAAATGGTGCATCCCTAAGCTCTTTCACCTCTCCCGTAAGCCTGGAATACTTTTGTAACCCACATGTTTCTGGATCACATTGTGCCCCTAAACTAATGCTTGTGTAAGTTAGGAGCTTTAGGACTGGCCAGCTAGTAAATACTATGGTGCAGGTTTCCTCTACAGTTTAGTGCTGTATCCAGGCAGACAGCATATCGTAATTGTCACATTTATCAGTACTGTTGCTTCAAAGAGTTTAAAAAGCAGCTAAAATTAAACTATATGTATCAGAGGATGATGCAAAAGAAGCCACATGGAAAACAAAAGAATAATAACCTTTCCTGGGTAATGTGTTAGTCAAATGAATTACTCTAATCCAGAGGCAAGGATTTTCATTAACTAACCTGTACTTGGTACCTCTTTAGTGACTTCATGAGGTTTTCTTCTTAAAAGTAACTTTGGCTGCATGGCTAACGTATTGAATTTACTATTTTGAAAAGCTGGAAGACTCCAGATCCCTGCCTCACCATCAGCAAAGTACTTTGATGTTATTATAATTAAAATGAATTATCTACACCCAAACCTAACTTCTACAAAATAAAAAAAAAATAGACATTCTGGTTTCTAAACAATTTAGTTCCTCCAGCATTGGGGTACCCCCTCTTCAAACATCTTAGACACCCAGAATTTAGTTTTCAAAGTCTGATGTCTGAGAAGTTCTTTCTCTCTGATGTACTTCCACAGCTTCACACAGCAAAGGATCGTTGGCTTGAACAAATCGCCCGTGCTAAGCATGAAAGGGGCATCTGGCTGGCTGCCTTATGGCCACTACCTTAAATAACGTGAGCACGTTCTATTTCTCAGACGAAGCAGAAACAATAAAACGGGTTTCCGAGACACTTGCATGTTTTCCCACTAGAGGTCTCTCTCGTAACGGCTTTCCTTTTGTTGAGCTCATTAATTATTTTACTCAAAGGAACAATTCCACCTTTTAGACTAGAATGCCGCACTTAGCATGTTATACTAGAGAAAGCTAGAATGCCGCCTTCGCTTCTCCTCCTCCTTGATGAGTAGATATTAAGGTGACTGAATGAATCACCTCGGGTATTTTATTACACAATGGCTACACTGTAGGAATGAAGTTTGAACTTTCACCTATGTTTCCAAAAGTTTCACAATTTGACTGGTTAAAACAGTTTGCCAAAATAAAGGTTCCTTATCAGCGAGTACTAAATGCTAGGGCTTTGCATTCTCCTAGTAACACCCAAGATATGGTGTCAGCTTAGATCTTGTAATTGCAAGGCTGAACTATTTAATGTTCATTTCTTTCACTTTTAGAGGTGAAAAAGAGAACGTTCTTCCATTTATATAGGAATATTCAGGTTTTTTTTTCTGTTCTGATTTATTCCTTGCACAGACAATAAACTATTAATTCCAAGACACTCGATATATTATTATGGAACTCTTGGTTTTTTATAAATGCCGTTTGAAGGAAGTACTAATTAGAAACTTTGTTTTTAATCAGGAAAAAAAAAATCCCATAACATTAATCACAGAGACCAGTGTGTTTCCATCAGTTTAAAAAAAAAAAAAGAAGGAATTGGAAATGAAAATAAGCACAGGAAATTGCACAAAGCACGTTAGGACAGAATGAAGCACATTGACATCTGTCACAAAGCTATTGAAATATTCAGGAAACCCAAAGAATCTTCAGATTGCTGAGGACGGAGGTAGAAAGGAGAAATTCAATGGGAAGATGTGAAGTGTGAGGAGGCAGAGGAATGCCTAGCAAATCAACTGTAGTGTTAGACCGGAGGTAGGGTATGTCTGCAGGAACCGACACAGTGGCTAAGCACAGAGCAGGGCTGTATAATGAAAGAGGGTGCAAGGCAGCGAGGAAATTTGACAAGCTGCAAAACGTACCACAACCTGGTCAGGAGAGCACAGAGCTGTCAGACAACCAGTCTGAGCATCTGAAAGGGTTTTAGTTGGAGCAGAAAATAAACAATGCATTGTTTACATTGCTAAGGTTTTATTTGGCTTCCCACTGAGTTCACCCAATATCTCTTCTAAGAACTGTAAATGATGAAGCAATTAAACACATGTTTCTATCAATGCCAATTTAGTGTCCCCACCTAGTCATCAAAGCTGAACATGAAAAAAACAACCTTTTCAACTGGCTGAAGCCTGCTGGTGAGTAGAAATCATTAGTGCTATCAAGTGTGTGGCTGGTTGATTTTTTAGAATTTTATGAGATTAAAAGGCACACATATTCTGCTTTCCAAAGTTTTGCTTTCTCCTGTGTTCTCGAGAGGCACCCGGTGGTAGCCCAGGCAGAGCACGTGATCTTTCTCAGCGATTTGGTGGATAGGAGAATCCTGAGGTAGCGCAGACTCATGAAAGTTTCGTTCAGGAAAATGCAGCTTTGTTCATCTTAGTTTTAAAGTCAGGAGTCAATACAAAGTGACCATTGTAGGAGCCCTCAATAAATGGATTATCCTGCTTATTGGGAGAAAAGATGTAACAGCTTATATATGAACCAAACAAGCATACAAAAGGCATCAGCATAGCAGAATCATAGCAAAAATACACCACAGAAATACGCAGTACCTAAGGTTGAGGCTTAAGGACATGCCAGTGGCATTTTAAGATAGAACACTTTTTTTAAAAAATGGCAGGCACATTTTAGTGAAATGTAAAATAAATGTGACCTTTAGGAAAGATAGCTCTTAGAATAAGTATTACGTGTGTGTGTGTGGGGGGGTGTTAATGTATCAATATACATATTGCCTTTATAGATAGGTCTTATATGCTGGGGGGGTGTTCTATCCATAGACATATTGCTCTTAAATGCACATTTCATGCATGTTTCCTTGAACAACTTCTGAGATGGTATGCGCACCTTCAAGCAGGTATTATTATTTTTGTTTAGTTAAGAATATTCCCATTGAGAGCAGAAGAGGTTAGCTGACAAAATCCATCCCATTTTAGCAGAAAAGCTATGCTGTAGTGTAGAGGGGCCCTGTTTTGCTTCCTTGCCTAGGCAGCTTGTTCCTGAGGTCAGTCCACAGCCAAAACTGTGCATTTCAATGTTACATTTGGAAAGAAGAAATGCAAAATACACTGTATTGAAACAAGCAAGCTGAAAGCTTCCATAAGAAAGAGCAAAGCTTTTATATTTGTTTTTTCTCTGAAAGAATCCAGGGCAGTGGCTCCCTGGGGTCTGTCTCTGCTTATATCTATAGTGATAGTATCATCCCTATGTGTCTATGCAGTCACTTCCATTAGACAACATTGGACGTTCTTATGTTGGCCATAGCTTTTGGGGCGGGGTGGTGAGTATCAGCACCATTTAAGCCTTTAAAATGATGCATTGATTTTTTTTTTGTCTCAGTAATCGTTTAGATAAAATTTGTATTAATTTCTGACCAGGGAATTATAAAGGAATGCAGTTGTTTTGAGGGAGAAGTATTCAGCCTTGTCTGTAGCCTTAATCATCAGTGTTTTTCTTTTTAATGTGTTTCAGAGTAAGGTAAGACAAGTTGGAATGTAAATAAGGTTTTTCTCATTTTCTCATCCCTGATTATTTCCCCCTCTATCATTTAATCCTTCTTTTAATTCTCATTTCCTTCATTATCCCGTGACATTTTAGAAAGTTATTTGCTTAACTTTTGTTCACATCGTCCATTTTAAATACTGGGCGAGTTTCCCGAGGTCAGTGAAACCTCTTGCAAGACAATGTAAATACGTTTTAGTGAGTTTTAAAGTATGTGTTTTTTAATACATATCTTTAACTTTTTTAGTCCATGGTAGAAATAGAACTGCTCAGATATTCCTTCTCTGCAGGTATTAAATTATAGATTATAGAAATAGCTGGTCAGAGATGTCAAGACAATATGGCTCAGCAATGTGTTTCCCTCCAATAAAAAGTTGGAATTGATTGCCCAGGTGCTAAGATGTGTCTCATCTTGTGTGGCCATGCAGGGGCCTGCAGTTTGAAAGATAGGCTGAAAAGTTGCTTCTTGTTTTCCTTTTGGAAAATGTCAGTGTTTTTCTCTGAACATCAAGCATCTAACAAGTGTTTCTCTTGACGGAGTAATTTACAGCGGTCGTGAGAGGGAAGTGGGGCTCGTTATCCCGCGTGGGCTGTGAATGCCCGTTGCTTAGATCACAGTGAAGTTGCTGAAGGAAGAGCAACAGGCGCTCGGGTACCGACTCTGACTTGAGTGAACTTAAAAGGAAAATGTGGCTCTTTGTTCTTTAAAGGCATTTTTTTCTTAATGGACAAAGATTGCTTTTCTCAAGCAAATCTTTGAACCATCTTGTTGACAGTTCGGAGGAAACTGAAATGGCACAGAAAACATATAGAAGGGGTCACTTCTTGATTCTGCTTTTAAAAAGATCTAATTCATTTTCTTAGGGTTTTGATATATTTATGCATTTTTTCTTTTAAAGTATATATGAACGGCCTTAAAAACTCTGTCAATAGTCACCTGATATATCATCTATATGACTAAATTCTGGTAAAAGATAAATATGAATATTAAGTCAGCACAAATGCCTCGATCATTCGGTGCTATAAGTCATGCATCAGTTGTCATCATGAGCTGAACAATGTCTACATTTTGAGGAGCAGCATGTTTGGTGTAGCTAGTCAGAACAATGTGTAATCTGTTAATGAGCATGTGATCCTGCCCAACCCAAATTATTTACAAGCCAAATTTATGAAAAGTTTCATAAAGGAAGAGTATTTAATCTACCAAAAAAAATACATCAGTTTTACATACCAGTGAAAACTTGGAGCACAAGAAAAAAAATACAGATTCTGATACTATCAAACATCTAGAAACTGGTAGTTCAATTTTTATTATAATATTTTTCATTAAAATTGTTTGTATCATTGTTTCTTAATGAGCTTATTCTGTTAGGTCCTTGGAGATCTCGAGTCAGCAAGGCCCTTTGGTTTCATCTTCTGTTTTTTAAAGCTCAGCTCAGCTCAACTATGCACAGAATGACCCAGAAGGACAACTTACCCAAAGAACTGCACTGGGGAAAATGCCTATAATGATGTCTGTTACATGCATGCGTGCAAAACCAAGTGGGCCAAAGTCAACCAGCATGTGTAAAACACCACTGTCCTTTCAACAGCACATAGATGTCTTCTTTTCTTTGTTTTTTTTTTTTTTCTTATTCTTTTTGGTTGTTTTGGTTTTTGGAGATGGGGTTTCTCTCTGTGACTTTGAAACCTGTCCTGGAACTCATTCTGTAGACCAGGCTGGTCTCGAACTCACGGAAATCCACCTGTCTCTGACTTCTGAGCCTGGAAAATGCACAGTTCCTTTGCAATGACTTGGAGTTCTCATGGAAATTATTTATATTTCAGATCTTCACCACTGCACTCAACTTTTCTGCCTTGTGTTTCAGTGTCATTAAAATCTTAAGTAAAATAGGGCAAAGATGCATCATTGACATTTTAGAAAAATTTTCTTGTCCTGTGTCCCAGAATGACTCTAGGAATTTCCCATCCCTGGGTTATTTTGGTTGTTCTTAATCTGCATTTGCATAAAGAATCATTCGATAAAGGCAAAATAAAAACCTAGGTCTCTATTTGATGAACTTAATCCTATGTTTTAAAAATAAATGATAATTATTATGCATATGGTGTAAGTATGACATTTTAAATGTAACTTTGAAAGAAATCATAACAGCTGATTAATAGGTAGTGATTTTTACTAGGAATTGAGTCGTCACTATTTTCTACAAATGCCTAAAGGTAGCTGATATACTTTGATACAAAAGCATTGTAGCAAACTTTTAGATTCATTTCTCCTTGGTTACACTAGATCTTCCCTGATTCACCATCAAGTTTTTCCTTTCGCCACTTTTTATAGACAGTGCATGTGTAGGACAGAATCCCAATACAAGGGATGGAGGTGAGGTCACATTCTGCTAAGAGAGCATGTTGGTTATTTATCCCCTGCAAAAGCTGCATACTGGGAATAACGTGTCTTAAAGTGTCCTCTTTCATAAACTCTTACCTTAATCATCATCTTTCAAAACAGTTATTAAGTAGAAAATTATGAAATTTAAACTTACCTCTACTTTAAGCCCTTTCGAATTACTGATGTTAAACTATACTATGTCTTTGTAAATAAATCAGTTCTATAAAATCTACTATAAGAAAGCATCAGAAATTAATATGAAAATATGATCAAATGTGATATATAAAACTTTATGTTTCCATATGATTCTAATGATTTGTGTTTGTTTTCAAAAAAGAGACAGAGACCACACTGGAGCATCGGACTGAGCTCCTAAGGTCTCAATGAGGAGCAGAAGGAGGGAGAACATGAACAAAGAAGTCAGGACCACGAGGGGTGCACCCACCCACTGAGACAGTGGGGCTGATCTATTGGGAGCTCACCAAGGCCAGCTGGACTGTGAATGAAAAAGCATGGGATAAAACCGGACTCTTTGATCATGGCGGACAATGAGGACTGATGAGAAGCCAAGGACAATGGCATGGGGTTTTGATCCTACTTCATGTTCTGGCTTTGTGGGAACCTAGCCAGTTTGGATGTTCACCTTCCTAGACCTGGGTGGAGGGGGGAGGACCTTGAACTTTCTACAGGGCAGGGAATCCTGACTGCTCTTTGGACTGGAGAGGGAGGGGGAGAGGAGTGGGGGGAGGGGGGGCGGGAGGAGGGGGAGGGAAATGGGAGGCTGGGAGGAGGCGGAATTTTTTTTCAATAAAAAATAAAATTAAATTTAAAAAAATTAAAATTTATTTGTAGGATTGGTGCAGGAGAATTGTCTGTATTCTACCAATCATGTATTTTAATAAAACGCTGATTGGCCAGGCAGAAAGTATAGGCAGGTCAACCAGACAGGAAGTAGAGGCGGGGCGATGAGAATAGGAGAGTGTTAGAAAGGAGGAAGCCCATTCCTTCCAGTCCAGCCCAGACCACTGAAGAGGCAAAACATGCGATCATGCGATCTGCCCGGCTGAAAAAAGTATCGAGCCATGTGGTTAACATAGACGAGAATAATGGGTTAATATAAGCTACAAGAGCTAATAAGAAAACTGAGCTAATGGGCCAATCAGTTTTATCACTCATGGAGATCTCTGTGTGATTTTCTTGGGGGCTTTCCAGCTGTGGGAACCAGGCAGGAAAGAAATCCTCACAAGCAGGCCTTCTTTGCTACATCGGATGAAAAAAGCAGGCACAAATTCTGAAGGCTGAGGAGCAGTGGACGTTTTGAGGGCCGTCGACCCTGCAGTCTCCAAGCCCCGCACCGCCTTTCGTGGATGCCTGAGCCTGCTGTGCAGCCTTCCCTTGTCTACTAGCTTACTCCCTTATTCCTGCAACCATGTTGTCGAATGAGAATGCTAATTCATCAGCTGCCCAGCTAAACAGATTCAAGAACAAGGGAAAAGACAGTACAGAAATGTGGCACCGCCGAATAGAAGTTAATGTGGAACTGAGGAAAGCGAAGAAAAATGACCAGATGCTGAAAAGGAGGAACGTCAGCTCATTCCCTGATGATGCTACTTCTCTCTTGCAGGAAAACCTCAACAATCAGGGTACTGTAAATTGGTCTGCTGAGGACATTGTTAAAGGCATAAACAGCACCAATTTGGAAAGCCAGCTCCAAGCAACTCAGCTGCTTGGAAACTGCTTTCTAGGGAGAAACAGCCTCCCATAGACAACATTATCCAGGCTAGTTTGATCCCCAAATTTGTGTCCTTCTTGGGCAAAACTGATTGTAGTCCCATTCAGTTTGAATCTGCTTGGGCGCTTACTAACATTGCGTCTGGAACATCTGAACAGACCAAGGCCATGGTGGATGGAGGTGCTATCCCAGCATTCATCTCTCTCTTGGCATCCCCCCATGCTCAAATCAGCGAGCAAGCTGTGTGGGCTCTTGGAAACATTGCAGGTGATGGTTCAGTTTTCCGAGACCTAGTTATCAAATATGGTGCAGTTGACCCACTGTTGGAACTTCTTGCAATTCCTGACCTGTCTTCCTTGGCATGCGGTTACCTGCGTAATCTTACCTGGACACTCTCAAACCTTTGTCGAAACAAGAATCCTGCACCCCCATTAGATGCAGTTGAGCAGATTCTTCCTACTTTAGTTCGTCTGCTACATCACAATGATCCAGAAGTGTTAGCAGATTCCTGATGGGCTATCTCCTATTTGACTGATGGCCCAAACGAGCACATTGAAATGGTTGCGAAGACAAGAGTTGCGCCCCAACTTGTGAAGCTTCTGGGAGCTACTGAATTGCCAATTGTGACAGATGAACAGACTCAAATTGTGATAGATGCAGGAGCACTTGCAGTCTTTCCCAGCCTGCTGACAAACCCCAAAACTAACATTCAAAAGGAAGCCACGTGGACAATGTCAAACATCACAGCTGGATGCCAGGACCAGATACAGCAAGTTGTGAATCATGGCTTAGTCCCATTTCTTGTTGGTGTCCTCTCTAAGGCCGACTTTAAGACACAGAAGGAAGCTGTGTGGGCTGTAACCAACTACATCAGTGGTGGGACAGTTGAACCGATTGCGTATTTTGTGCATTGTGGCATAATAGAACCTTTGACGGACCACTTAAGTGCAAAATATACCAAAAGTATTTTGGCTATTCTTGATGCCATTTCAAATATCTTTCAGGCTGCTGAGAAACTAGGTGAGACAGAGAAAGTCAGTATGATGATTGAAGAGTGTGGAGGCTTGGACAAAACCGAAGCACTACAGAGCCATGAAAATGAGTCTGTATACAAAACCTCATTGAGCTTGATTGAGAAGTATTTCTCAGTGGAGGAAAAGGAAGATCAAAATGTGGTGCCAGAAGCTACCTCCGAAGGCTTTGCCTTCCACGTTCAGGATGGGGCCCCCGAGACCTTTAACTTCTAATGTCAAGCTGAGGCACAAAGTTGTTAGCTAGGTGCTGCGTTTCTCATAAATTTGTCTTACTGTTTCCTCTCAGAACTCTTTTTAAATTTGGTTTGTTATTGTAGTACTTTTTACAAAGAAACTATTCTTGAACAGTTATAAACTGTACATATTATATGAAGCTGTCCTCTGAGTTTCTTATTTCTATGTGGAATTTTGTATCTTGCAGTGTCCTGTAAATAAAGATTATGTTCCACTCCTAAAGAAAAAAAAGCAAAAATAAATTTTTCCTTCCCTATATAATATTAATTCATTGAGGTAGATATGTCAATATGAGGTGGCGTTGCTCTTTCCAGGAAATTATTATGTAAGAGACTGCTGTATCTGAATTGTGTTCATGGCATTCATAAAACTGAATAATTATGAAGTTATGTAAATTTAAAGTTTGGGATGATTTTATTTATTTATATTTTATTTTTGTTTTTGGAGACAGGATTTCTCTGTGCACCTCTGACTGTCCTTGAAATTGTTCCATAGACCATGCTAACCTTGAACTAAGAAATGTCCCTGCCTCTGCCTCCTGAATGCTACAATTAAAGGTGTCCAGTTTGGGATGATGTTAAGTTTGATCTACATATTTACTTTTTTTTGTATATTAATTATAATATTCAAATCAATTTCAATAAAAATGATTCTAATGTGCAAACGGTTCCTCAGATTTCTTTCCATTGAAAGCAACAAGGATAACTTTTTTTTATAATTGATAGTGACAATTCTTAATGGTACAATTATGGTGACATATTTAATGTTTTATGATTGAACATTTTCACACATATAGGAAAGTCAATTTCTTGATTTCTTGTTCTCAAGTATTATCAAAAACTCACAACTTTGCTTACAATAAAAGGTAATGCTTGATAAAATAAAGGAAATTAATTTTTAAAATAAATATGTCCATTTTGTAGATACAAAATATCACTAAAGCTAGTAATGCTGCAACATCTATCTATCTATCTATCTATCTATCTATCTATCTATCTATCTATCTATCTATCCATCTATTCATCCATCTATTCATCCATCCATCCATTTATCTATCTAAATCTGTCATCTCTCTGTCTTTCTATAGCACAAAAGAAAACCACTAATTGTATTCACCCAATTGAAATTGATGCAAGAAAATGAAAAAAAAAGTAGCTCAAAATTAGCACTGTAAGATTCTTTAGATAAGCGTGCTCTTGTGAGTGTTTACTCCATAGGTCTTTTTAAGGGTCTCTCTGGCAGTGAATTAATTAATCTGACTAGCCCTTTCTTCCAAATGCAAACTCTAGGATATCCCAAGTACTCATTCAAATTTGGACAATAAAAGTAAAGATCATTTTACATGCCATTCAAGGAAAATAAAATTTCACAATAGTTGTGTTTGTGAATACTTTTTACCGCTTCAGGAAATACATTGAACCTGTTCTTTATTTTATTGTATTTTTGGTGTGCATATATGTATGTGTTTGTGCACTTGTATGTAGGGATCACAGGTGGGTAGGCCACTCATCTGTGTGTATGCAGAAGCTAGAGGTGGGTGTTCGGTCCTACTCTACTGCTCTTCACTGTATGCTTTGAGAGAGAGTTCTCCCTGAACCTGGAGCTCAACATTCCTTCCAGAGTGCTGGTCTGGAAGCCTATGGGAGATCTGCTCATTTTGCCTCACCCAGAACTGTGATTACAACTCTTAACTGACATTTACAGGAGGCTGGGATCTGAACTCAGATCTTTATGCCATGTAGAAGGCATTTACCCACTAAGCAATCTTCTTAGTCATCAACTATGATAATTATACTTTTATTTATATGCAAAATATACATATTCAAACAAATTTGAAGAAAAGTGTTCATGCATATGAAGTCAGTTACACTCCAAATAGTATATACACAATGAAAGGCATAGTTAATACATTCTGTGCTATTTTTATGGGCCTTTCCATGTGGAATTATAAGTTCATGGTGGTACACACTGTGGACAGCGCTTCTTAATTGAAAGGACTCATGTATGAGAGAAGAAGGTCTACACTCTCATGAAAAGTTAGGAATTTTACAAAGAATCATTGACCTTGGCACAGAAATGTGGCCTCATTCCAGGGACTTTGACATATAAGACTCATTTCATGAATGAGAAAATTGGCTCTCAGAAAGATGAATGGCTTTTTCCAAAGGCAAATACCAATTTAATGAGAACAGAACTAGAACTGGAGATTTGGATAATTTGGGCTGGAGCTCTGTTCCCTTACTACCATGCTCTCATGAGGGAGGATGTGTATTTGAATGGCCCAGTGGTCCCTTTATTTAAATATGCACTATTTAAAACCATTAAACTGCACTTTAACATGGAGTTATTTTATTTTGATTTGTGCATGTTTCTGTGTGATTGTATGTAAATGTGTATCTGTAAGCCAGCAAAGGCCAGAAAAGAGCATTGGATTCCCTGGGAGGGAATTACAGGTGGTTGTGAATTGCCCAATGTGACTACTGAGAACTGAATTTAGGTCTTTTGAAAGAGTGAATTATCTGAGCAGCCTATAACAAAACAAAAACAAGAAATAGCTGACTCCTTGCACAAGGGGGTCCCAGCTACAGGATGCAGGAGACATGGCTCTAATAGGAAACTACAAAAAGGGGTGGTGAATCTCTCGCAGGAAGAACAACAAGGCTTTCAGATACAGCGACACAACCCCAGAATTCAATCATGGGAGAAAAACAAAATCAAAACCAGAACAAAATAATAGGGGCTGGACAGATGCCTCAGCAAATAAGACAACTGGCTGTTCTTTACCCAGAGGACTGCCTGTTTTATACCATCATCCACAGGTCAGCCAACAACCAACTGTAACTACAGTTCCAGGGCAGATAAAGCCCTCTTCTGGTCACTACAAGTACTACATACATGTAGTGCATAAATACACATGTAGGTAAAACACTCAAACACATTAAAAAAACAAAAACTTAAAGCAATTTTTTAAAACAACAAAAGTCATATCTGCCAAAATTTCTATATTAGATGCTGTGTTGTTCTGAAATGAGATAGTCTTGATTTCTTTAGAGTTGTGCTGGTCAAAGTTTTGAACTCTGAGTTAACAGGGCAGCACTGTGGATAGTTGCATCAGTGTGTACTCAAATGTCATTAAAACCTTTGAGGGCCAAATACATGACCGAGTTGGTAAAGGTCTTTGCTAAGGAACCTGCTGACATTTGTTCCTTGAGCCCTCCATTGATCACCCCACCAATGATTCTCTGAATATGTATACATATACATACATGCACACATATACACATATGCACGTAAGCTGAACTTTTAAATTCAACTGCTTAAAATCACTCAAAATTTCATAAACGACTTGAAAATATCAAAATGTTTCTTATTAATTTATTTTTTTCATTGTTTTTTATTGAGTTATATGTTTTTCTCTGCTCCCCTTATTTTCTCCCCCTCCCCTTCTACCTTCTCCCATGGTCCCCATGTTCCCAATTTACTCAAGGAAATCTTGTCTTTTTCTACTTCCCATGTATATTAGATGTATGTCTGTCTCTCTTAGGGTCCTCACTGCTGTCTAGGTTCTCCAGGATTGTGAATTGTAGACTGGTTTTCTTTGCTTTATGTCTAAAAGCCACTTATGAGTGAGTGTGTATTATATTTGTCTTTCTGGATCTGAGTTACCTCACTATGATTTTTTTGGATCCATCCATTTGCCTGCAAAATTCAAGATGCCATTATTTTTTTCCACTGTATAGTACTTCATTGTGTAAATGTACCACATTTTCTTTATTTATTCTTTAGTTGAGGGGCATTTAGGTTGCTTCCAGGTTCTGACTATCACAAATAATGCTGCTATGAACATAGTTGAGCACATGTCCTTGTGGTATGACTGAGCATCCTTTGGGTATATACCCAAAAGTGTTATTGTTGGGTCTTGAAATAGGTTGTTTCTTAATTTTCTGAGAAATTGCCATGATGATTCCCAAAGTGGCTGTACCAGTTTGCACTCTCAAAAGCAATGCTGGAGTGTTTCCTTTACCTATATCCTCTCCAGCATAAGTTGTCCTCAGTATTTTTGATCTTGGCCTACCTGACAGGTATAAAATCTAATTTAAGAGTTGCTTTGATTTACATTTCTCTCATGCCTAAGGATGTTGAACATTTCCTTAAGTGTCTTTCAGCCATTTTAGATTCCTCTGTTGACAATTCTCTGTCTAGGTCTATACTCCAATTATTTTATTCGTTTATTTCTTCTTTTGATGGCCAGTTTTTTTTTTTTTTGAGTTCTTTGTATATTTTGGAGATCAGCTCTCTGTCTTATTTGGTATTGGTAAAAAGAAATCTTTTTCCATTCTGTAGGCTGCCATTTGTTTTGTTGACTGTATTTTTTTTTTTTTTACAGAATCTTCTCAGTTTCAGGAGATCCTATTTATTAATTGCTGCTCTCAGTGTCTGTGCTACTTGGGTTTTATTTAGGAAGTGGTCTACTGTGCCACTGCATTCAAGTGTACTCCCACTTTCTCTTCTATGAGGTTCAGTGTGGTTAATTTTATGTTGTGGTCTTTGACCCATTTGGACTTGAGGTTTTTGTTTGTTTGTTTGTTTTGTTTTTTTGCATGGCAATAGAAATGGATCTATTTGCTTTTTTTCTACCTGTTGTTATTCAGTTATGCCAACACCATTTGTTGAATATGCTTTCTTTTTTCCATTTTATATTTGTTGCTTCTTTGTCAAAAATCAGGTGTTCGTATGTGTGTGGATTTCCTGGTCTCTGATTGGATTCCATTGGTCTTCATGTCTGTTTTATGCCAATACCAGGCTGTTTTCATTACTATAGCTCTGTAGTAGAGTTTGAAGTCAGGGATTGTGATACCTCCAGAAGTTCCTTTATTTTACAGAATTGTTTTGGCTATTCTGGGTTTTTGGCTTTTCCCTATGAAATTAAGTATTGTTCTTTCGATTCCGTGAAGAATTTTGCTGGGCATTGCACTGAATATGTAGATCGCTTTTCTCAAAAAAAAAATTTTTTTATGAAGTTAAGTAAATGGTAAGAATCCAAGGAATATCAAAACTTAAGAACACAAAACATACTAATCCTGACAGTGGTTGCTTTTCTCAAATTTGTTTTCAGAGATCACAGAGTTTCTATTATACTATACATGTGTATGTAATGTCTTGGTTTCCATGGTGACACAATTATTTGTTTTGTGTACCTATTTATCATGCAGGCAATAGAAACCTACCCATTTCTTCCAAATAATGTTATTGTAGATCTCAATGATTAGAGCTAATTTTCTTTTAATGTGAGTGCTTTAAACAGATCACTCTGTCGCCAACACATGAGACTTCACGGGTAGTTCATTTGCTATATGTCTCTGAAAAGTGTTTCTGAGAGAAGACTTTACCTCTCTTCCTCTTCAGTCAACACCACAGAGTTTCCCAGCTGGGATTTCCTAGAGTTGCAGAAAGTTCAGAGCAGAAGGAGAAAACCTTTTGTTTCACTATCAAACCATTCTGAAGAATCTGCATGCCTTGCCTTGTCCACTACTCAGAGCATGATGAAGTCAGGGCATATTATTACATTAATATTTTTGAGAAGTAAGATGTTTAACTCTCATCCCATTTATTCTCTTAAAAGTTTACTTTTTCTTGAAGTTTGAAGAAAGGTTTTTTTTTCTACCAAATTCCTTTTTCTTGATACTAAATTATTTTCCTGACTACATGTTTTTATCATTAAAATTCTTGCTGTACCAAGTGCAGCTTCTAATTAATGGTGTTCTCAGTATGTGTCACAAGTATCAAGGTTAGCTTATCATTTAATTTATTTTTTTTCTTATTATAAGACACTGAATGAGAAGAAATGTAGTTTTATAGTAATAGTCATTAACCCGACTTTGTTGAAAGGCAGCCATCATATTTAAGAAATGAAAATGCCATAAATTCACAAATCAAACCTGTTAAAAAAATCTTTAGAAAACCTCAAAACAACACAGATATAAAAATGTACTGAAATTGACAATAAAAGAAGCTGAATGACATACAAAATTCTAAAGTGCTATTCAGAAAAACAGATACGATGTGGTTTTGGTCAAATGCCTCTATCCTTTTAGGATAAGATGTTTGGCTACATATTTTTTTACCTCTTCTAAAGAGACATAAGGGGGTGTCTTAGTTTACACTTTGAAGTGGATTTGATAACTTTCCCTAGGATGACAGGCAACCATTCAGAGAGGAGTGCCACATGAACTGTTCACGATTAATTTGTATTTTCAAGTCTTCTGGACGATAATTTCTTTTAGATGACATGCAACAACGTGTATTGAGACAATATGAGACAATAAATATTTTGGCAGAGGTGATTAAAGTTAACACTTTTGTGGCATTCTATGGAGACTCCAGGATGGCCTAGGCATCTTGGTATCATCACCAAGCCTCTTGACGCCAACTGAGTGGTACATTCAGAAAAAACTCTGAAGAATTGAAAAGCAGAATACGCTGCCTTAAAATCTATATTTAAAAGAATATGTCTTTGTTACAAGACACACAATTCATCACAAAGAAATTAAAAAGCTGGGTGGTGGTTGCACACGCCTTTAATCCCAGAACTCAGGAGGCAGAGGCAGGCAGGTCTGTGAATTCAAGGCCATCATGATCTACGTGAGCTAGTTCCAGGACAGAAAACCAAGAAAAAAAGAAACAAATTAGAAAATAATAATTTTGAATGAATCCAAGGTAAAAAAAAAATCCTTGAAATGGAAACAAATAAGGAATACCCATGAAATATAGTTTGGTTAACTTTATTCTTAATTTTTTGAGATATAAACAAAATCTGAGATAAATACATTCTTACAATGTAATAGTAGTGATAGTATACAATTTGATGGTAAATGTCTGATAATACATTGGGTACATAATTCACAGAAACAGAATATCATTAAACTAATTTTTCAGTAATTAAATACTATATATATTAAAGAATTCAAAATGATGTAAGTTACTATGAGTTTAATGTTACCAATGAGGCTAAAACACATAGAAATAAAATACATTAGATCATAATATAACATGTAATGAATTAATGAGAAAAAATATATTAGAATGTAACAATATTGGATTGTTCCTTGAATTCATGGGAACAGATAAAATGAATAAAAAGTACCAAAAGATATAAAAATATTTTTACTGCCTTTACTTTTTAAAAGGTAAAATACCCTACAAGAATTAATCATGTTTTGTCTATTTGTAATATACATAAATGTACAATTTGTAATAAAGAGATGAAAAAGTTGTTGGGTGGTAAACTTTCTATATCACACTGACATTAAATTTTATAAATATTATTAAAAAGCTAACTGGAATATCTGTTGACAATTAAACCAATATGAAAATCGAATAAAATTTTCTAAATGTGTTGAATTGTTGGTGTTGGAGTCCTCTCTGTGTGCTATGAATATGTTTTATTACCATTGGTTAATAAAGAAGCTATTTTGTCCTATGGCAGGGCAGAATACAGTCAAGCTGGAAGGGACATATAGAGAGAGTAGGTAGAATCAAAGAAAGGTCATGTAGCTGCCAAAAGAGGCAGACGCCATGTAGCTGCTGAAGGAGAAGGACATGCTGGAACCTTACCAGTAGGCCACAGCCTCATGGTGATATACAGATTAACAGAAATGAGTTAATTTAAGATGTAACAGTTATTTAGTAAGAAGCCTGAGCTAATAGACCAAACAATGTTGTAATTAATATAGTTTCTGTGTGATTAACGAACGAACGAGCAGCCTCGGCTTATAAAATATTACACAAGAAAAAATTCAAAAGTTAATAAAAAGAAAGAAAGAAATGGAAACAGTTGTAAGGCTCTAGGCAATATACAACAAAACAGACCAAGTAAATTTAACCATGCAGAAAACATTAATACATTAATTGTGAATGTATTAAACTATCAAACCCAAAGAGATATAATGTAAAGTGAATAAAACAAAAAATCTATATCCGAATATGTGCTGTCTATGGTAGACATTCTTAAAACACACACACACACACACCATCATCTGGTCAAATGTATGTCGATATATATCCTGTGATAAACAGGTGTAAGAGAGTTAAAATGGCTGTATTATTATCAAACAAATTTTGATGCAATAAAAAATGGTCACAAATATATACAAGTTGCTTTTAATCAAAAAAGGATCAATCCATCAGGATGATAACAATTTTACACATATATGATCCTAGTAACATAGTCCCAATTTAGAAGCAGTGCAGATTTAGCAAACAGAGTGGAACTATGTAGTTCTATAATGATGGCTGAAGTCTCCACTACTTCAGTTTCTATTTCAGCTTCAAGAAATAGAACAATTAATTAAAAGACCAATAAAATATAAAAGCACAATAGTAGAAGCAAAATTTATATAATCTCACATATATTTAACAGTATAAAAATGAATTCACAAACACTAATTTATGTAAAATGAATGAATTCATTAAAATGTATATTTTGGGAACATAGAGTCATTAAGTTAAAGATTAATAAGAAAAAAATTCACAAATGTGAAATTAAGAAACATTTAAATAATCAGTGGGTTAAATAAGAAAATAAAGAACCTTTAGAAATACTTTGAAATAAATGAGAAGAAAACCCATAAAAGCCGAACATATGATGTAACTAAAGCTGTACAAAAAGGGAATTTAAAAAGGGAACATACCTATGTTAAAGATAAAATAACTCACACCCTAAAGGCTACCTCCCAGTTTAACTTGAATAGTGGTAACAGTTGTACAATTCAGTGCATATAATAAAAGTCATTGAATTGTACACTCAAAATAGTTGAAATTTATGGTATGTGAATTATATTCCAGTAAATCTGTGAAATATAAATCAATAGTGTTCATTTTAGTAAGATGTGGCATAACTATTATACATCTCTCAAAAATGTGTTTGTATATTTTGGTGATAAAACATTATAGATCTGTTTGATATTCTTTTAACTAATTCTACTTTGGAATTGTTTTAATTGTGCATACATGTTAGTAAATTTGAAATAAATATTTGGCTGCAGTTTTGTCTCCTAACATCTTATCAGTTTTCATTTTATGACTGTATTAGGTGGATTCACACTCAGTTGTTAAGTTTTTTTTTAAATTTATTTATTTATTAAAGATTTCTGTCTCTTCCCCGCCACCGCCTCCCATTTCCCTCCCCCTTCCCCAATCAAGCCCCCCTCCCTCGTCAGCCCAAAGAGCAATCAGGGTTTTCTGTCCTGTGGGAAGTCCAAGGACCACCCACCTCCATCCAGGTCTAGTAAGGTGAGCATCCACGAAACTGCCTAGGCTCCCACGAAACCAATAGGTACAGTTAGGAACAAAAACCCATTGCCATTGTTCTTGAGTTCTCAGTAGTCCTCATTGTCCGCTATGTTCAGCGAGTACACTAGACAGAAATCTCAAGGTCCAAATCAGGAACAGAAGGAGAGAGAGCATGAGCAAGGAACTCAGGACCATGAGGGGTGCACGCACACACTGAGACAATGGAGTGTTCTATCGGGAACTCACCAAGGCCAGCTGGTCTGGATCTGAACTTGTTAGGTTTTTTATTATTCTGTCAAATTACACTTAAAATCCCGAACTTACAGATAATGTTTAAAATCTAGATTCTGATTATTACAAGAATCTTTGATATGTGAATATTTCATTCTATGTTACGGCCTTTTATTTACATTTTAGTGAAGATGCTTTAATTTTAAAGTGTCCAATATGCAAACTATATATGAAAACTATCTCAGGTACATTTTGAATCCTTTGGGTACTGTGCATTTGTACTCAAGTTTTACCTACCAAAAATGTTGGTATCCTATACAAAGTGCTACAGTTTTCCAATTGTGTTCCTTTCTATCCAGGTTTACAAATTTTTAAAATAAAATTTATTAAACTTAAAAAAGTTTGTTACATTTTCATCAACTTTATTAATACTGAATTTACATTTTATATATTGTTTTTATTGAGCTATATATTTTCTCTGCTTCCTTTCCTTTCTCCCCTCCCCTTCTACCTTCTCCCATGATCCCCATGCTCCCAATTTACTGAGGAGATCTTGTTTCTTTTTTCTACTTCCTATGTAGATTAGATCCATGTATGTCTCTCTTAGGGTTCTCTTTGTTGTCAAAGTTCTCTGGGATTGTTCATTGTAGGTTGATTTTTCTTTGCTTTAAAAGCCACTTATGAGTACATATTATGTTTGTCTTTCTGGGTTTGAGTTACCTCACTCAAAATGATGTTTTCTAGATCCATGCATTTGCCTGCAAATTTTAAGATGTCATTATTTTTTTCCTCTACATAGTACTCCATTGTGGAAATATACCACATATTCCTTGTCCATTCTTCAATTGAGGGGCATTTAGGTTGTTTCCAGGTTCTGGCTATGACAAACAATGCTGCTATGAACATAGTTGAACACATGTGCTTGTGGGATGATTGAACAACTTTGGGTATATACCCAAAAGTGGTATTGTTGGGTCGTGAGGTAGGTTGTTCCCTAATTTTCTGAACATGTGCGTAGTGAGGCAAACTTGAACTTAAGGAAACAAGCTAAGTGTGCTGTAGACAGCTGCCCAAGCTCTTTAGAGGATCTCAGAACAACATGAGAGAGTTCCCGGAGTCTGAAACTCAGTTTTAAGCTGTTGAACTTGGTTCATTTTAATTTGACTGTGACTGTACCCTGGTTCTGTACTGTTGTAATGAAAAAAACATGCAGGTCATGTTTTGATTTTCCAGAAATCCACAGTTAAGAGACCTTGGAATTTTACAGAAACTTTGGAAAATTTAGAGAAACTATGGCTATTTTAGAAACTTTTGATATTTCAGAGAGGCTTTGAACAATAAAAGAGACTTAGGACATTTTAAAGAAACTGAATTTAAAAACAGTGGAGCTTTTACAAAATTATGTTTTACAATGCAGTATTAATAATAATTATATCTTGGGGTAAAATGAAAGAAAAGGTTATTGCTTAACTTTGTGATGTGTTTGCATGTCAAACTAACAATGGATCAATTGTGCTGGTTGATTCCGTCAACCTGACACAAACATAGATACATCTAGAAAGAGCGAAATTTAAGTGAAAATAAAAAAAATGCCTCCATAAGATTAGCCTGTATGCTAATCTGTGGGGATATTTATTGTCTTGATCAGTGATTGATGTAGGAGGGCAAAACCCATGTGAGTAGTGCTACTGCAGGGCTGGTAGTCCTAGGTAATATAAGAAGAAAAAGTTGAACAAGCCATGAGGAGCAAGCCAGCAGGTAGAACTCCTCCAGTTTATCAATGTTTCAATTCCTGCCTCTAGGTTCCTGCCTTGAGTTCCCCTCTTGCCTGCCCTGAGTGACAGATGTTACCTGGAAGTATAAGACAAAAAAAAACTCTTTCCTCCTCAAGTAAGGAAGATACTAGCATAAGCTACGATTGATATTAAATCAGGTAAACACCTTATAGGATTACTAGTATCTCTTATGAAACAAAACATAGCTAAAGTTTTAGGTATAATATTCATCAACATTTTATATAACCTGATGACTATCAAAAATATTTTCTTTATATAAGAACACTGTCTTTGCACACAAATCATGGCAACTGTGGAATTCAGAATCTTGACTTCTTTATTGCAATTCAGAAAACATTGTAATCAAGATCAAAAATTTCCTTGATCATGTTATCGACTCCAAATCAATACTATATATTTTGCGATCTGTTTATTAAAACAGATTCCAAGCACCCTACCTTATGGATTTCTGCTTAGGGTATAGGAAGACGAAAGTGTGCACCTCTGCCTGCGGTTGGCAGTAAACAGAAAAATCTCCCCTGTACTTCCTTCTCTCTAAAAGCAGCTGCTATATCAGAGTGTTCCTGAACAACAGACCATACTCATATTCAGAATCTTAGTAGTGTCTGGAAATCAATTGTGTCTTTTTTTTCTTTCTAGCAGCTTTGATGCTGGCAACTTATCTAAATAATTCTACATAGGGATTCCTCTGCTATTTTCAACTTTTGTCTCACTTTGATATTCTTTTTTTTAAGATTTATTTATTTATTATGTACACAGTGTTCAGCCTCCATGGCTGCAGGCCAGAAGAGGGCATCACATCTCATTATAGATGGTTGTGAGCCACCATGTGGTTGCTGGGAATTGAACTCAGGACCTCTGGAAGAGCAGTCAGTGCTCTTAACCTCTGAGCCATCTATTCAGCCCTCACTTTGATATTCTTTAATTCAGGGAAAAGTTGGAAAGTAAACTAAAACACACACACTCTTTTGTAAACTAACAGGAGAAAAAAACAAGGAAAAGAAAAATTTTAACAGACAGATTAGTAGCTCACAGATAAGATTATACATCTATTTTAGTTATTATTTCTGCATTTGATCATAAAATTATATTATTTATGATTTCTATCTATGAAAAACCATTCTATACCTCAGATTTAGTTAAAAGAATTCTTGGTATATTCTTAGTGGGAGCCTTCTCTCTTCTAGGGTACCATGACCTCTAAATTCACAGAGGGACAGTGTCAAAAACGACAAACAAAATACGACAATATGGTAATCACATATACAGCCCAACATTTGGGGACTTAATACATGCATCATCCAGTAGGTATTATTTTAAGTAAGATATGGACTTACTTTAACTTTTCAGTTTTCTAGTCTGTCCTTACAAAAGGCCTAAGTACATTTTAAGAATAGTAAGCCCCTCATATGACAGCCCACTTTCCCACTTTTTCCTCGTATGAAATGGATTTGACAGTCAGTTGGGCATTGTAGTGTGTTATAAACCAGAACTAAAAAAATAAACTTTGCAGCGAATAAAGAAATATTGCTTTGCATAGTAGGAAGTCAAAGAAAATTTATTCCCCAAATAAATATCCATTCTAGCCCAGACACTGAGCTTCTCACATGGGACAAAGGAATCGGTAGAATCAATCTGTCTTGAGCAGCTGGTAGGCCACCTGGCGATGTTGCTTGGGTTCTGTGTGCCCAAATCACCAATGGAGATTCATGCTTTCCCTGCATGGTGACGCTGCTCTAAGTCACTGCTAGTCATGATAGGTCGACTCTCTGTCACTCGTGTCATTGCTGCATACAGATTCAAGCAGTTCAGGAAATCAGCCATGCACTCCTGCGTTCTTTTATGGCTCCCTAGACCACTAAAGTGTACCCATCACAGTACAAATCAGGAACTGGAGGAGCAATCCAACTCAGGGGACCCTGGAACTCGTAGGTGGCCTGCGGGAAATGATTACCGCACACACACCACCTCTCAGCATCCAGCTATACTTTATAGGACATTGACTAATGCGGCTTCCAGGAAAATAAACATTTCTCCTCTGGCATGCCTGCAGCTGATGTAAGACAAATGTTCCCCTGTTTCTCAGCCTCACTACTTAAAGCAGCCACGCCAGTGGGAAGCCTAGATAATCTTTGAAGTTCAAGGCGCAGAAGTTCAGGAAACCCAGATTTCTACCTGAATACGGAATGAGAAGGCACAGTGGAAAGGGCAGAAGACAGTGCCAGACTCCCACCCACAGTCTTCCTCCCGCCCCCAACACAGGAGTCTGCCCCTCGACTGGATTTGTCCGTTTCCTTCAGGACTCTTGCCAGTGCCCACTGCTGTCCCATGAGTTTTGCAAGAACATTATCTGGCTATGTAGCAGCATGCTTGGCTCCTAGCAGGTGACCCATTACTACTTGGTTTTATTGGAGTTTTAATAGATCAAATCAGATACAGTTACCCATTTATGTCTACCTTTTCCATATTAAAGAAAAAGAAGTCAGGTGTAAGACTGAGAACTCAAGAACAATGACAATGGGTTTTTGATCCTACTGCACATACTGGCTTTGTGGGAGCCTAGGCAGTTTGGATGCTCACCTTACTAGACCTGGATGGAGGTGGGTGGTCCTTGGACTTCCCACAGGGCAGGGAACCCTGATTGCTCTTTGGGCTGACGAGGGAGGGGGACTTGATTGGGGGAGGGGGAGGGAAATGGGAGGCAGAGGCGGGGAAGAGACAGAAAGCTTCAATAAATAAATAAATAAATTTAAAAAAAAAAGAAAAAGAAGAAAAACATTTTTTTAATGGGGGGCTGACTTTGATATCCCAGAATCTCTTTCCATTTGAGCTTGGAATTCTGTTACTTCATTTGACCCTGAAAGAAGAAACATATAGTTGAAAGTCTGTTCAGAAACACAACTTTTTGTTTTACATCCCAACATGGTGTCCTCAATTCATCTTAGCTTTTTGGACTGAGATGTTCAGCTGCAGGGTTGGTGAATACAAGCTTCTATTTGCCATAAGGAGAAGCAAAGGACAGATTCAACCTTCAACGGCAGAGATTGACTGCAAAGGAAATTTTTTGTTGAACAATTTCTTGTGAGTTTGGAAAAACTTTTGTAGCAGGATAGAGTGCTCAGTGCCCTGACCCATCCTTGAGGCAGAGATGTCACTAGATTGCATCATGACTCCTTTTGCCTTTTCTGCTTCTTTGTCACTAAAGACTCTAGGGAGGGTGGGTGAAATATTGAATAACAGATTAAATTTTAGGTTCAGATTAATGAAAAATTATATTTAAGTTCAGATGTTTAAAAATACAAAACAGTGATAGTGTAGCCAATTTTTGTGATTTATTTCACATATAAACGGATGATATCCTATATTCACTGTGACATGTGACAGGACAATGTCTCAAAGCCCATGGGATCCTTTGTGCAAATTCAATACTCCAATATAGCAGATGACTTTGCTGAGTTTATCCAATAACTCACCTTCCAATTCTAGAGGACCTTAGCCCTTACAATCCACACTAAGCACTAAGCATTTAGAAAAGTAATAGTATGTAATAAACTTTTACAAGTATTAACTATTAGTCATTAATTTTGCTATGAAAAAAAGGAAAATTCTGGTACCTCCCCCAGAGATGACTGGAAACACTCTTAATCTGAACAGCCAAGGTAGTATTCAAGGAGGCAGTTCGTGGGTTTGAAAGGAGAAAAAGGAAGGGAGGAGTGTTGTAATGATATTATAATCTTAATAAACAAAAAGTTATTTTAAATGTTATAGATTACAAAAGAAAAACTAAAAATATTAAACTCCCATTCACCGCTTTCGCCAAGATGAGTCTTGCCCCTCCCCCAAATTGATGCTCAAATTAAAAAGGTGAGAGGTGCCTGCCTTGTGATTACACCAGAGTCTAAACCACGGCCTCAGAGGATAATGTTCAACTTGGCATTCCATTTGCGCTAAATCTAGCAGAAGTCTTTGGCTATTTCTGACAATGGAAATGATAACCCTTGTCTGGTCTTTTAGCTGATGCAGATTAGTGTCTATTTTTATATTCCTTTGGTCATTTCAGAAGGTATGAAGCAGGATGGAAATTAGACCCCTGGACGCAAATTATCAGCTTTCTCAGTTTTGTGAGCCTAAGAAGAGCCTCCATTTCGTTTTAATCATTTGCCTGTATTGATAGTTAATAACTGGCATGCCACTTAAAATTCAGAGGGACAACAGTGGAGAAAAGATCATTCAGCACGAGCATTGCTGACATGCTCACATCTGTGTTGTTTATAAATGTGGGCTCAAATCTCCTTACTAGCTCTTTACATGTTAATGTATGAAATTCCCTTTCTGTAGTTAATGTAATACAGATCTAATCCGTATGCAATGATTCCAGCCTAGGACTCTTTCCAGGCCTCTGGAGTTATTTATATGCAATTTTCAAACAGAGGTGATCTTTGCTATATGCACTAATAATATTTACATTTTTAAATGGAACACAGACTGAAAGTTGAGGTGGAGGGTTACGAGGTCAAAGAAACACAGAGATTAGATCTTTAACCAAAACCGACTGTTACATATTGAAAATATCGATATCATATTTTTGAAACTTTCTGCTCCCATGGAAGACACAGCTGCCTAGCAGAAGGCAAATTTCTTTCTTAAAAGAATAACTGTTTGTCAACAGCTATTAAGTAGACAACATAAAGAGCAGTGGCTACTAAGACAAAAACACATCTGGAAAGCTTTCAACAATAAAGTCTAGCATATTGGATAAAGGGGAGTACGGATACTGTATAGTTATATTTAAGCCATCAAAAACAGAAAAGCACACACAAAGCCACAGTTATTAAAACAAATATTGCAAGTGGAAGTTCAGTATTTTCAGTGAAGCTAAGTAAATAATGAAAGATGATGAAGATATTAATGACGCTGCAAACAACTCTTGATAAAATAAAATCCTCAAACAAACAAGTATCATGGGAAGAACACAGAAGGAAAACAAAATGCAAAAAACCAGAAGCAGGCCCTCCCATCTCCGCTTCCAGGGAGTCTTCCTGGTGAAGGTGAAGCAGGATAGAGTAGTGGGTGGACCTGCTAGCTTGCGAGGTTCTTCCTGACATTTCCCATTGGAATAGGCCTTGGATGGCTTTGCCCAGACATTGATTCTTCCTGCTCTCCACTTGGTCTTTTGTAATGTTAACAAGCAGCCCACTGTGTCTATACAAGGAAGTTGGCTGCAGTATAGATCAAATGGAGTCTTATGCTATGCTTTTTGAGATAGGATTTTTCTGGTTGTTGTACGTGCTGGCTCTACTTGCCAAGTCTAGTGTATGATTTTCTCATTATCTCTGAACAGTTCTCTCTCTCTCTCTCTCTCTCTCTCTCTCTCTCTCTCTCTCTCTCTATCTCTCTCACACACACACACACACACACACACACACACACGAAAGAGGCAGAGCAAGAGAGAAAGAGAGAGACAGAGAGACAGAGACAGAGAAACAACAGAGAGAGAGAAAGAGAGAGAGAGAGAAATGGGGGAGAGAAGGAACTAGAATTACAGGTTGTGACAGCATGTTCTCTATCTTAAAAATCTTGACTGTCACACACTCAACTTGTACATCTAAGACTGGAGATTATTGCATATATATGTTTTAATGTGTGTGTATGTGTGTGTGTATGTGTGTGTGTAATAAATATGTCATATCAGAGGTTAGTCGTAGTTTTGCTTTAATGTCCAGATAATATTTTAAGCCCCAAGGCTGCATAGTTTCCACTGTAGTCTTGAAATCCTGCCATTTCGACAACTACTCCTTAAACAATATGTAGATCAGTGAAGGAGGCTGATTTCCAATAAAACTGCATTGTGATACTTTCTTTGCTTTTTCCACCCTTAATATTAGAATCTCACGTGGAGTGTCTTGTTTTTGTTTTGTTTTGTTTTACGTGTCTAAGCTAAGTCTATGCACATAAATAAATAAATAAATAAGTAAATGTAAACTTCAGAATTGTACTTTTATTGTGTGTATATATATAAATGAAATAGCGATAAATTATCTTTAAGTATATAAAAATGAAAAATTAGAAATTAGAGGGAATATTCTATAAATACAAGCTTTCAAACTTACTAATTTTTATAGTAAAGGATTTCCTCCACTCTATATCTTTGATTTTTATTAAATTCACATTAATAAACAGAATAAAGGGTAATCAAAAACTCATCTTTTTAACCTTAGAAAGAATGGTCTAAAATAAATAGAGTGGTCCATTGAGAGTCAGCTCTGATGTGAGAAAAAATAAAGCCAGAGGTTTGAATTTAAACTATTAGCAACATATAGCATCCAACACAGCCTTTGCAACATATTGACTAAAGTATTCAGCAATGGAGGCAGAAGAGTAATGAGGAATATGTAACTTTTCAACATGGAAACATTCCAATCCCACGCACTTGACATATGAATAAATTCCATTTGAAATTCTCAATAGCTGCATATTGGGTTAAAGAACAAAGGAAGAAGCTTCGGGCTGTTTTTCCTGATTTTTCTAATTCTTTGTTTTAATGGAATAGAAGAGTTTTGTGGGACTGAAAAAGAAGCCCTTTCTGATGACTTCTGCATTTGCAAATAGTAGCTGCCAGCTGAATAAAGTCTAGTGCTGTGAATGCTGGTGATATTGTCAATGATGTATTTTAAATCAATGTATCTCTGGAGAAGGCAAGAGCTTTTCTTCATTTCACATTAATGTATTTACCATTTTTTTCTGGGCTTTTCCTAGGTCATAAATAATAAAAGAACTGACATTAGCAAAGAAAGGCAGAGAATTCTAAATCCTAGTTGTATTAATAATAATTACTGTATTAATACCTGTAACAATGATTTAAGAAGAATTCAGATTTTTTTCTGTGAAGATTCAAGCCTATAATATACATCTGTGAGAAATGCCTTGGAAATTGCAGTGATTCATTAAGGAAAGAAGGGAAGGATGTTCCAAAGCATCCTTCCTTTTATAAATGCAAAACTTTTCCAGATTCCACAAGAAGCACTCTAATATGCAAGAAATGTATAACTCTTAATTTGGGGAAATACATTCTACCAGATCTCTTTTTTTCCCTTCAGTACAATGATCTGATTCCCATGAAAAAAGAAAAAGTTAGGCGAGTCACCCAGAGGCTCTTTTGTAGCATCTTTGTCAGAAGATTCTAGATGTAAGACAGACTCCACCAGGGTCAAGGCAGGGTCTTCTATGCCATATGACCGGAGAGACTGCATCACAACGTGCAGAACCCGACTGAAGTAAACACAGCACTTTACTGTGTCAAGCGGTGTGTGTTAACAAGATCCGCAAAGATGAGTGGAATCGAACATGTGACTACTGAACAAACGTCTTTTCCCCCATCGCAGCGAGGGTTCACCTTAGACCTCAGTGCCAAATCAACTGCACAGAGCCATTGTCAAGCCTGGGCTCTGCGCTCTAGTAATTAAAAGAGACTGGAAAGCGTTACAGAGCCTAGATTCACTCACTTTTCTGTTAGGAGAGTAGAGAAATATGCCTTGTGGGGGAGCTCAGTGTGTTTCTTGATGAACCAGAAACCACAATGGGATTTTGATACTCAATTTTAGCCCTAGGTTAAGACAGGAAGAGTAGTGTCTCAAAATTAGAATAAAATAAAAGAGCTCATTAAAGACATGTTATAACCAGGAGCATTTAGTCTTAGTTAGATAAGGCTTTGAAAGGAGGTTATGATAAATAACTCTTCCACAATGTCAAGAAATATAGTTGATCTCTATGTAAGATACCACCACTTAAGTAAACCCGGTGGCCATCCATGTGAAGAACAGTCATATTTTACATTATTTTATTGTCCGCTTAAACTAGAAAGTCTATTTCGCATGCGGCAATTCTGAACTCTTTTACTATTACTGGCATTTTCAATAGCACGGGCCTCGCAGTTGCTGCAGACCCTTGTATAGACAGATAAGTAGGTAAATTTGGAAATGTTGACTCTAAATAGTGAAAGAAAAGCATTATTTTCAAAATTAAAGAGTAAAGAAATATACTATGAAAAATGAAGTCAACAAAAATATACATATATCTTAGATTGAAACATTTACATACTATATGAGATAACAAAATAAACTAGTTTGGTTTCTGGTGTTACAAAACTAAACATCTATGCTGGAATCATTTCTCAAGTGTCTTCCTTCAAAGATGCTCATGTCAAGGAAGAATTGTGGTATTTCTGTTTTGTCTCAAATAACAAATGAATGAAAAAAATCACCCATCTATATCTTCATTTTATATATAAGATTAAAATGGAAACCTGATAAACAGCTTTTTTTTTTCTTTCTTGTTCTCATCCCGGTGAAGGGAGACAAGTACTTGGAAGTGAGGTAGTTATTATAATCCAGGCTCCCCCACTTCTCTTTTCAAATTTAAATTAGGTCTGACAAAAGATTATTAATTACAATGAAAACAAGCATGTTTCTATTGTTCCTATACTACATGGACAGTTGCTAAGTGCAATGTGATGAAAACTTATAGACAAAAAGCAAAGAAAGGATGAAGGGGACAGAGAGGACAAGGGAGACTCCTTACAATAAAGTTATTTCTACCTATTCTGCAGATTAAATGACCATGTGCTTAAATGAGATTGGAATTAATTTTGTTTTAAATACTTAATGACAAAATACCATGGTATTGCTACGAAATCTGATCCATAGACCAATGGAATGGAGGACCCAGCCACAAGTGTACCCAAGTACACTCAGTTCTCTCTCTACAAGACACAGAGTGACAGCTGCTTCAACAAATCTTGAGGGAAAATCTGGATGTCCATGTGAAGAAGATGGAGACTAGATCTCCTTTCCTACTTAAAATGGAACAAAGACCTTAGCATAAGACCTGAGAGTCTAAGACTACACCACGAAATTATGGAAACACCTCCGAGTCAGCACAGGTAGTAATTTCCTGAGTAGAATTACCACAAAATAGGAAAAGCAAGAATTAATATAGAGGATTGCATTAAACCAATGAGCTTCTTCAGAGTGGAAAGGAAATTAATATGTCTGAAGAGAGATCCTGCAAACTGAGAGAAAAGTTTACCAGAAAAATTTGACTGAGGATAAATATGTAGAATATATTGGAAAAATGGAAAAACAAACAAGATCCCTTCAAACCTGGCATGATATCTCTCACTCATTTTTCTGTTTCTGTGACAAAATATTCTGACCAACGCCAGCCTAAAGGAGGCACTATTTATTTTGACCTACACCATGGTAAGGATGTCACAGTGGAAGGAACTTAAAGAAGCAGCTGGTCACATTGCCTTCTCCATCATGAGACAGAGAACTATGTGTGCTATGTTTAATTCTTTCTCCGTTTTATTTGGCCTAGGACCCCAGCCTCCACAAGGGTGCTGTTGACTTTTGTGTGGGTCTTCAAGTAAGCTAATCAGCATAATAGCTCACAGGCGTGCCCAGAGGTCACGTAATCCTTCACAGGTGTGGTTGGGGGCTTGCCTCCAGGGTGATTCAGAGCCTGAGGAATTGACAAGCAGTAGTAACCACCCCCCTGGTGCGCGTTTCAATCCCATCACTCAGGAGGTAAAAGGACAATCAGAAAAATTTAAGAGCAGATTTAGCTAAGTAGCAAGTTCAACGCTAGCCTGGATTGTGTGAGATTTTGCTCTCACGCAAAAGAAAACAACCTCAAAATATTTAATAGCAAAATCAAGTAACTCAATGGGAAAAATGGACAAATAATCTGACAGATTATTCTCGAAAGAAAAAAATACAAGTGACTAAGCAAATTACTAAAAAAATATTTAATATATTTAGAGATCAGGAAAATGTAAATCAAAACTGCATTCTCTCTTAGCCCTATCAGAATAGATATTAAAAGAAATAAATGGTGATGAGGTTATTTATTAAAAAAGAAAACTGTATGTTTATATTACTGACCATTTGTTATTGTATATTCACACTGGGAGAACCCTGGGGAAGACTATTTCTCCAACCAGCATTCCCTGATTGCCTAGAGTTTCCTTTTAATAGATTTGAGGCCTACTGGGCTTGACTGTCCACATTAGCATGTCTATCATTGTCCTTTTTCAATTTATGATTAGTCAGTCATGTCAGTGAGATGATACACAGTTTCTCAGCAGACTCCTCAGTCTTCTGGCTCTTAAATCTTTCTGGCACCTTGAGCCGTAAGTGTGGGAGCTGTATTGTCCATTGATACTGGGCTCCACAACTCTGTATTTTGGTTAATTGTGTGTCTGTGTTGTAATGGTCTATGTCTGTTGGAAGGAAAAGTTTCCTTGATGTGGGGTGAGAGCTACACTTATCTGTTTGTATAAGGATAAATATTTAGAATGCAGTTAAGGATTCTGTAGGAATACACACACATATACACACACACATTCAATAACAAGAAAACAGAGGCCACAAATTTGAAAAAAAGCAAGAAGGGGTACATGGAAGAGTTTTGAGGGAGGAAAGGAAGAGGAAAACGAATTATAAACTCAAAATACAAAATAAAAAATTTTAAAAAATAAGAAAAGAGGGAATTTTATATATTGTTAGTGGGAATGTGTCCAACACAACAGAGATAATTATTAAGGGTCCTCACAAAAGAAAAGTCAAAGGTTTCATCTGACTCAACTACAACACTTTTGATTTGCATCTTAAGGAATCTAAGTTACTACATGGGTTGCATATGTTCAATACTTGAATGTTCTAGTTTACTATGGTACTATTTCAAACAGTCAAGATAGGGAATCTTAGGGGTTAAGAAAAAATGGAATCTATATAGAATATAGTTTCATTAAACCATAAAGAAAAGCAAAAATATATTATTTGATGGAAAATGGGTAAAAATTAGAGATCACCATATGGAGCAAAATAAACCAGATACAGACAATGCTTCATGTTTCTCTGGTATATGGACAGAAAAATGAAAAACAGAACCTATGAAGGGTCGGGGGAGAGGGGAGCAGCAAGGAAAGATGAGCAAAGGAAGCTGGGGTGGTACAGACAAAACACAGTGAACGCATGTGCAGAAAGGATAACTTTAAAAAAAATAATTGCAAATGTTCAACATTGTTGAAGATAAAAACACCATCTGCATTTTGTCCAACAGGGTGAAAGCTTGGCACTCTGAAAGAGAATGATATGCAGAATGCCAGAAATGTACTCTAAGGCAGAAAGGTGTGTACATGGGAACCGTCATGATGCTAAAAAATAGTGTAGGCTATTATTAGGAAAGAAACTGCATGTTCCACTGAAATGCCAAACATGCTATCAAAAAGACTCGTGGACTTGAGATTTTTAAAAGAATCGCACTAACCGTCCCTCACACCCTGATCTTAGCCTTGATATTAAAAATCTATTATGACATCATTTTCCTCATAGGAAGAGTCACTTAGGAACCAAATTTTCAGGGGTTATGCCTTTTGCTTAGCATTCTACAGGTGTGAAGCAAGTTTTCACAATGTTTCTGTACAAGTTTTATCTATTTTGTAATCTATGCAATGACTTCAGGTCCTTTATAGTATCTATATGTGTTCAGATGGCTAAAGTTTTCTTTTATTGTTAGTGAGTTGCACTCTTTGGGGGGGAGGCGGTAGTCAGGATTAGGCAGAAGCATAATGCAAATTGCATTATGTAATAGACTAGGAACAGTATGCCTCTTCTTTCTTTCTTTTTTTTTTTTTGTTCATCAGTGATCAAAATTGAACACAGGGTTTCACATATGGTAGGTATGCACTTCATCACTAAACCTTGCTCTGATGACTGAAGTCAATAAAAGAACAAAAGGAAGGCTGGGGTCATATACTATAAAGTGCTTGGAACAGTGACATCAAACAGCTCTAGCAAAACTCTAGTCTTTTGTCATTGGCAGAATATAGTTTTCTCATCATGTAGATGTATCTTTGTGATATGGATCGAACTCTTTGATCCATATTCTAGATCCCTGACCACAACTATTTCTTTTTCTTCCTCTTCTTCTGTTTCTCTTCCTTTCTCCTTTTCCCTCTTCTTTTAACTGTTATTATTGACAGTAGAGGGGATTGAACTAGGCCTCATGTGTGAAGAGCAATCACTTCACCACTGAGCTATGAAGCCAGTCCCTAGATCTACATGTTTGATCTATTTTGCATCTACATGTTTGTATCAGAAAATAATTAACAGCTGCAAAATTTCTAAATCAGTCTTAACTCTCTTGCTCAGGAAATAGTCAGGAAGAAGAGAGTCTGAGCTTGGAAGCATGAGTTTTTCTGATAATAAGTGCTCTAAGGGAACAAGACCAACATTTAATGTGCTTGAATGGTCTCATAAGTATTATCCCCGGGAATGGGCATGAGATAGTCTCCAAGGAAAATGTTGTGCTTCTTTATTGACAAGAGGCTCTGCAGAAGCACATAAGACTGTATATAAGCATGAAGAAGTTCTAGAAAATGGTCTTGATTTAAAGAATTGTGAAGGTAAGTATCAGTAAGATCATTGACTGTTGTTGTTAATTACATAATGCTCCCATTGAACCCTAACTTGTACCTCATCAAAACTACTGAAAGTCACTAATGATATAACTTAATTTTTTAGATTATTAAATAAAGTTCCATCAATGTTTCAAGAATCAGTCTAATTATAATTCTTTCAGCTAAGTATAAAAGACATATTAATGGAATTAACTTGTTTAAGTGGTGTGAAATTGTGTCTACATGATGTAAATTTCCATAGTAAAGCTGTTTCTCTGCATACTTTGAAAGAGAAGTGTAAATGTTACCACCAGGACCTTATGTATCTATCATTGCTTCTTCTAAGTAGACTCCAGTGTACAGCATATCTCCAAGGCTTACAGAATGGTCAAGATAGTTCACAATTTCCACCACCACCCACCAAGAAACATCCAACAGGAAAAATATGAAAGAAGGAAAAAAGAAAGAGGGGAGAAAAGAAAGAAGAAGAAAACAAGTGTCTTTGCTTCCAAACACTCTAGCATCTCATTGGCTATGACTGACTATCCTAACCTGTGACTGGTCCAAGTAATACATCTGTTCATAAATATCGAGTGATCTACCCTGAAGCCTGGGAGAGAAGGTCATCTGAGAAGTCCAAAGACCAGGAGAGGTACTCTCTGGGAAGGATGGTTGTTCAAAGTTTCCTAAACAAAACAAACAAATAAAAAAATGAACAAGTTAAAAATTAGTTGATACATAGCCAAGGAAGAGACTGGCGGGAGCAATAGACAGATAAATCCTTCAGGGAGCTCTTACATATTGTTCTAACCCATTTCTAATATTCTGTGTAGCCCACGAGCTGGCTTACCAGGGAGGATCTTAACCTGCGTCTGTCTGGAGCGGGAGAATCATGGCGACTCCTCCACCAAGCCTCCTTCTCCCAGCATTCTCCTCTGTTTTCTCCACCCACCTAAGGGTGGGCCTTATCAAGGGGCCTAGGCAGTTTCTTTATTAATAAGAAATCACTCCCACATCATTTCCCCTTTTTCTGTTTAAACAAAAAGGAAGGCTTTCATTTTAACATAGTAAAATTACATATAGCAAAACAGTTATCAAGCAAGAATTACAGTTACAATATTTATATTTATTTTATCTCTTATCATAACTAAGGAAAACTATGTCTATTCATTCTTCAACTCCATCAAAGACTCCAGAAGGATATAATACTACTTAAGTAAACAAGAAATAAGAAAACTCTAGAAATGACAGAGACATCTCGCTGCCTGGACAGTCACCCAAAGTTCCTCTGTACCGTTGGGGCATCCATCTTCGGCCTACAGGCCCATGGTATCCAGAGACATTTCCATGAAGCAGGAAATTTCAAAGACAGTTCAGTCATTTTCTGCTGTGTCCTGCAGAATGTCTCGCAGACTCTTTCATGAATCAGGAACCCCGAAAGACCATCTCACCTTTAGGCAAGTTCAGTAGTCCTCTCTCTGCGGGTTCTCTGTGTCCAGTTTATGCAACAGTCCAGGCAAGAACAGTTTCTTGCCCAAATGGCTATCAAACTCCATAAGGATCCTCTTCGATGCCCATCTTCCTCTTGAAGTAGCTGGTGCTGCCAGGAGCAGACATGTCTCAGCCCTAAGTTATTAAAATATTTAAAACACCATATTCTGAAGTCTTTGAAAGATATGAAGAATGCCTACCTAACTGAAATATATCTCTATATATCTAGAAAATCTAACATGACTAGAAGCTTTACTATCATCGATGATTATCCATTAACAACCTATATTTCCTAATTATACATTACATTTTATTTTTTTTTAAATATTTATTTATTTATTATGTGTACAATATTCTGTCTGTGTGTATGCCTGCAGGCCAGCAGAGGGCACCAGACCCCATTACAGATGGTTGTGAGCCACCATGTGGATGCTGGGAATTGAACTCAGGACCTTTGGAAGAATAGGCAGTGCTCTTAACCTCTAAGCCATCTCTCCAGCCCCTATACATTACATTTTAAATGAACTACACAATTACAATACCTTAATCAAGATCAGAAATACATATAACAAAATTGACCTTAAAATCCATACCAATGCAAATTATTTATATCTATATCATATCCCCCTTTAAATGTAAAAGAACATTTATAAACCATATTTGGGAACATGGGCGTAGTTTTTTCTCTCCAAACTGCTTCCTGCTGAATAGTGGCATCATTAATTAGGTCGTTCATGATATAACCTGTGTGCTAGTTTTATCTCAGTTGGCAGTTGAGTGAAGTAATTTTTTGAGGGTATTCACAGCAACCTTTCAGGAGGGCGTGGTCTATCATACCAAATCGGGATAGAAGAAATCCACAGGGTCACATCCTCTGTGAAAACAAAAGAAGGACTTTTCCAAAGCATCATAACCTTAGATCCAAATTCTGAAGTCAAGATACCTTTAGAACATATGTGCAGGTTCAGCTTAGCAGCCCATATAATGAAATGTCTCTCTGTACTTAGCTCCTTCATAGTCAAAAATTTTAAAGAAAACACAATGTACATAATCCAGACTCTCTGAATTTTCCATTTTTACGTGGCTTATTTTTCTTTATTTCTCTTAATCTATAACTATCTGTACTTCTGTACTCTGTCTCTTTAAAGACTTTACCCTTTTTCTTTTTAAGACATTAACTTTATTCTTTATATTCTTTTTCTTCTCTCTCCCAAGCCTACGTACATTCATCCAACAGTGTCTGAATCTGTTTTACTGTGAATCTGTAATTTTTTTTATTTTTTTTTTACTATCCAGGAGCATTTCTTAAAATGTTAAGCAGTTCTTAAAAACTTAAGTTGCACCAAGTACAGGTAATACGGTACTGCTTGTGTCCTGCCCAGTCTAAACCTTATCTGTGCAGTTTTAAGGTAATTACGGTAGTTCCTGCCTGAGCCCAGCACAGTTCACCATGGAGCAGCTGCTCCTGTCTCAGATCCATTTGGTGCCCCTGAGCTGAGCACAGTTCCAGGCACACAGCAAGTCCATATTGGCGCCACAGTCAGCAGTTTAACTCTGAGACTGAGCGTGTAGCATAGAAACTCTTTTCATCCAAGTTACAGCCAAATCTGACACGCAGAGCAGTGCACAGTCTGAAAACGCGTCTCTGTATGGCGGCCGGAATCCGCCATGCTCTTCCGCCTGCCTAAGCCTGATTCTGCCTTCTGCCCAGGTGCAGGCAGGGAGCGCTGAGCCATTGGCAGGGTCTCAGAGCACTCTCCTCCGATCCCAAGCGGGAACACAAACATCCAGTCCCATAATTTTTTTGTTTTAAATTAAGCTGTCTCAGGTTTTTAAGTGGATTTAGCCCATCACGTCTGGGCGCCATCTGTTGAAATAGGAGCGGCTGCCGGGCTGCGTCCCTGGCACCCGGCCGCCCGCATGGCTAGCTTATGCCCAGAAATAATTACACGGAAACTGTATTCTTTCAAACACTGCCTGGCCAGGCTAGTTCCAGCTTCTTATTGGCTAGCTCTTACATATTGTTCTAACCCATTTCTAATATTCTGTGTAGCCCACGAGCTGGCTTACCAGGGAGGATCTTAACCTGCGTCTGTCTGGAGCGGGAGAATCATGGCGACTCCTCCACCAAGCCTCCTTCTCCCAGCATTCTCCTCTGTTTTCTCCACCCACCTAAGGGTGGGCCTTATCAAGGGGCCTAGGCAGTTTCTTTATTAATAAGAAATCACTCCCACATCAGGGAGAAAGAAGGAAGGAGTGGTCATAGGAGAGAGTGAATAAGAAGGTCAAGATAGAGTCATGTATGATGATTGCTCTAATAAGTAGAGAAAGAGAACGATTGGGATACCAAACTCCATAGAAGGGAAAGAATCTATGATGTATAGACATATTTTTTTTTGTTACATCTAAAAGTTAAAATAGTTCTTGGAAGTTGTTAGTATCCAATACCTTTTATGGAGCACATGCTGTGTGCTATTTCCTGTATAAATGATTTGCCCGGGTGTTTACCTGAGTGATTGGGTGGTCAGGCTATGGAAGGAGACCATTTGTATTTAGCACTGAGCTCTTGGCTAGTTCAGAGCTTTCAACAGATAACGTTAAATCCTCTGTAGTTTATGATGTTAGTTTTCTAGAGTTGTTGCTTAAATAAAAGTGTTTACAATGTTATTGATTATACAAACAATATCTGAATGATTATTTATTGTCATGAGTGTTAATTGCATTAAGTTCTGAAACCCATGGGGTTATTATTATTGTTGTTTACCACAAAATAAGAGAGAGGAAGAGATTAAATAATATTTCAAGTCACACAACCAGTAGATTATGAAACTGGAATGGGAATTCAGATGCATTATTCCAGAATTCATGTTGTCAATCATAAATTAAAGCATTCAGCTAGAGATTCCCCTAAAATTGAGACCTTCCCGAGTGTAGAGAAGAGGTTGAAAATGTGCACATCAGGGATTGTCATCTCTCTCCCTTCAGTATCTTTCACTATGATGGTCTTCGGAGGCAGGAGAGATGGCTATATATTAAGTAACATGTTCTTTTTTGATACAAATTCATCTTAGGGAGTCAAAAAGCCTAATATATTTTCATTTCTAATTCAAATTTTATCATTACCCGAAAATAACAGTGACCAGAAATTTCACCAGAAAAGGTGACCAATTAATCAACCAGGTAGCCTACATACTATACTATTAAAGACTTAATTTACCAGAACCAGGAGTCCACCCTTCTAAGATAAAACAAGACTAATGCTTAGCATATCAATATTTAAACTGAATCTATTCTTATTAATTAGAATTTGAAGGTTGTCAGAAACTCAGTACAAATCGTCAATTACCTTGTACCTGGGATGTCCCTTATAAGAATATCACATTACGTGGCCATAAAAAATTCAGAGATGAAGTAGAATGTGCAAGAAAATCTTCATTTAATATTGAAAGAATGAAAATTAACCCTTATTCTTTAAGCGGCCTTATATTTAACTTTGTGTCTTTCTGGGGTTTGAAACTATTGAAGAACACCGTAGATGCCAGCTTTCTTTTTGTTCTTCCTAATCCAATTGAATCTGCTTTAAATAGCCATAATTGGTGATTTTCCAGACCAAAGGTCTTCCTCAGATCAATGGACAGAGCTTGTCTGTATTGATTACCAGCCATGCTTATGAAAATATCATTCGTTACCTCGGGAATGATAGTGGAATGAAGAGGCCAGCACCAAATTGGAAGGAGATCGATGAGTTTCATGTAGATAAAAATAAGCATCTTACCTGAGAAGAGAACATCAATTTTTTATGGACCCTGGACCAAATAGCAAAGGGAAAAAATTATCTAGTGGGTCAGACAGTCCTCTGATTGCTCAGAATAGCTTCTTGTTCACCGTAGGGCTTGTAACCTTGCAGGATTTCATAGAAAAGGAGAGAAAATAAAACAGCTGAAAAGTCTTAATTCTGTCCGTACAACAAATGTTTGTTTTGATTTTTAAAACCTGTTCCTCCCTCTCTCTACATATTTATAAAACGCTATCAAAATATCTCGTTTCACGACAGATGTTACTTTCACAGAGCTGTTCTCATCTTCACAGTTATGGCGGCCTGCGGAATTAAATGAACATGGTTGCACAGAAACAGCATAGACTAGGAAGTGGTTGATACAAAGTGTTAGTTTTGAAATATACAATAGAATTTGAAAAGAGCTTTACTTTTCCTCCAACAAGGTTATGGCCCTCCGCAAGTTAAATCACCTCCACTCATTGACTGTTAAACTAATGATAACCAAGCTGCCATCCCTCCAACCAGAGAGGTATAAAGTGAGGGACTGGGAGGGGCAAATAGATCTCACTAGAAAAGAGAAATAGAATAGATAGTTATGGATGGGTGGGGTGTGGCCTGTAGCAGGGGATCAAAATAGGAGGGGAAGGGGAGAAGAAGACAAGGGAGGGAATATGGGGAAAGACAGCTAAAATTAAGGACCATTGGAAACCTAATACAGTAGAAGTTTCCTAAATATATAATATATGAAAGCAATCTAGTCCCACTGATGAAGGCAATGGCTACATAACTCACTGAACATGGAGAAGTCGAGCTCGAGCTGGTGCCTATATAGAGCCTTTACCCCTATGTTCTAGCATCTTTGGTACAGTACAGTACCCTGCACGCTACTAAAAGAGAAATGGAAATGCCAAGCAGGGCACAACCTGTAAGATAAGCCAGAACAGTGGTTGCACAAAGTTTATCAGAGTAACCAAATAATATCTGTTTTGAATTAAGGCCCACTGTACAAGATGGAACCCATACTCAGCACTGTTTGGGTGACCAAGAACTTCAAACTAGGAAGCCTAGGGGTCTAGGGTAAAACCAAGTAATACTCTTTTTGTGCTAGGATTAAAGGCATTCACTACCACTGACTTTTCTTAGTGAATCTTTTAAAAAGATTTTATTATTATCCCTTAGAAGCCTGTACACAAAAGCCCTGAAAACCAAAACAGTAGCAATAAAATAATTTATAAAGATATTCCGCTATACTCATAGATCAGTGCCTTCCTTAGCTATCATCAGGGAAACATTGTCCTGCAGTGGATGGGAATAAATTGAGAGAACCAGAGCTAGACATTACACAGAGAGTTAGAGATCTTGGATCACTCAGTCCTAAATGGGATGTTTGTATCAAATCCCTCCCCACAGAGCTCAGGTAACTCTGCAGAAGAGGAGAAGGCAGAAAGAATATAAGAGCTGGTGGGTATGGAGGACACCAAAAACAAACAGGGGCCATGAAATGAACATGAAAAGGTTCATATGAACTCACAGAGACTAAGGCAGCATGCAAAGGACCTGCATGGGTCTGTATCAGGTACTTTGTGTATATATTATGGTTTCCATTTTAGCTGTTTTTATGGAACTCCTGAGTATGTGAACCAATGGGTCTCTATTTCTTGTGCCTTCTCTTGGGTCCTTTTCCTTCTGTTTGTTTTGTCCAATACCAATGTATTAGTCTTCATTTGATATTATTATTATTATTAATAATATTATCATTTTTTTTCAAGACAGGGTTTCTCTGTGTAGCACTGACTGTCCTGGAACTTGATCTGTAGATTCAAGGCTGACCTTGAACTCACCGAGATCCACCTGCCTCTGCCTCTCCAGTGCTAGGATCACAGACATTCATCACCACTGACCTTTCTAAATGTATCTTTTGAAAATAATTTATTATTCCTTTAATCTTGTTTGTTTTATAATGAGAGACAAAAGGGAGAGAATACCGATGGGAGAGGAGAAACTAGGAGGATTAGATGAAGAGTTGTCACGGGCCATGTGAGGGGACCAACAGGCAAGTGTTAGAAATCATGGGATGTGGCTGAGCAGTTAGCACCCAAAATAATCCTTGAAGAGGCAAAACCCTGAGGACTATGAGTCTTGAGGATATCATGCTGTTGTTGAGCCTACCTCTGATTGTTGCCTTTGAGGTTACTGGTACTTAAAATAACAATGATTGACTTTTCCAAGCATTGTTGTTGAAGCAGATTAGTGATTCAGCCACCACCCTTAGAAAGAATTTAAACATGTAGATTGTTAGTAAGGTTAAGTTATGTTAAGTTGTTTTTGATAATGGCATTCATCCTAGCAAGAAAGGTACATCAGTCACCAATAGCCAGGCTGCCATTTTTCCTATTCCTGACCTCAATGAGTTTGAAGTATTAAAAGTGTTTCTTTATAAACTTTAAATCATTCCCCCAGATTTTCTACCTCAAAGGCATTAGTTTTGAAGATAATATCTAGACTCATTCTATAGACTAGTGTGTTGTCTTAAGAGTCATAGCTTTGAACCCAAAAGGAGAGAGCATAGTCCTCACTAGTATTTTGGTTCTCATGATTACCAAGGAACATCTATAGAAAAGAAGTTATCTAAAGTTATTTGACTATTGACCAGGTACTATGTTGTTCAAGCTAGAAGTAAAAATTATTACAAAACATTTATGACCAAAGTAGGTCAGCATCAGAGGTTGCTGTCAGACCAAGAGTGGTTGGCAGCAAGTGGAAATGTGTTTCTTGGAAGTAGGAAATCCTACACATTATAAAACAAAGAAGTCCATCCAAGATTTTAGAAATACTATAGAGACAAGATCCAGAATCAGACCTACTTTAAACTAAGAAGGACTCAAGGATCAAATAAAACAACTATAATGTTGTGAGACAGTTGAGGAGGAGCTAGAAGCAGGGACAAAGTCAGGAACAATCATCGCTTTCAGTCCCAGTTGAAGGGAAACATGTGGTTCACAGCAATTTGGATGTCTGGGCAGAAAATCCTGCTCATCTATGAGTGAGAAGCAACTGAAGAGCTCCTGGTCAATAGCTGGTAGGAAAAGGCAACCACAAGGTTTCCTGTTACAAGTCTTTGTTGCTGAGTGCTCAGGTAGGGTGCAGGACGGCAGAAATGAAGTTGGTGCATCACAAATGGCATTGTGCTTGTCAAAGACTTAATTAGAAATCACATTAGAGAGAAGGAAAGAGATGAAAACCTTCCTCAATTGAGGAAAATGAGAACTGGAAATAGTCCCAGTGCTCTCAGATGACCCTGGAGTATATATATATGATGGGGTTGAATTGGATTTATACTTTTTTTTGTTTTTAATCTAGAAACTATGCTTTAGAATACCTTCAGTGAACACTTATAACTGTTGTAACAACAGGAATGCCCAATTTCAATGGGAACATATAAAAATGGTATCTTAGTAAAGAATGGTTCAATAATTTCACTGGCAACTTGTTAAGCATTTAAACATTTATGTCATCATATTTTCATCATTTCCATACAGGTTGATTATCTTGGGGATTGAAGTATCTTACAATAAACACTTTAGAAATACTCGATTATGATTGTAAAATGAATCGCTAGTTTAACTTAATTCATCGAATCAAGAAAGATGAGTAAGATGTATTTATAAATATTGTTGTTGGATGTGGAACTAAAGTTAAACGACAGGGAGAATCAGAAAACAAGTTGTTTCAAATTGTATTCATAGCTTTCTTGGAAAGAAGGCAAAGTGAGTAACTGCGTGTCTCTATTACTTAATTAGTTTTGTCAGTATTTGGCAGCAGATGAGCTGTGGTAGAAAACCATAATGTTTGTATGTGCACATTCTTGAAACGATACACAAGCACTGACATCATTGGCTGTGTTCAGGTGAGGAAGCTTAGAACAGCAGATGGGTTACACACACCGGAAATTTCTTTGACACCACAGTACCATTTAAATATTGAATATAATAATCTACTCCCTACTAGTAAAAGCTAAATGCTGCAATGAAATACCTCGTAGATACGTAGGTAACTGAAGTACTACTTGTATTATTACATGATGCTGGGGAAGATGGTGGGATGCAAAAGGAGGTTCCTCACTTCCCCTTTATCTTTGAAAGGGAGGGATCCATTTGCTGCACACAATGGCTCAAGTTATAGGTGTTTTCCTTATTTTGATTCAACATTATTCTTAAATTATATAGCTCGGGTAAGCATTTCAAGTAGAAAATTGGCTACTACATCTGCACATTTATGGGTTCAAACTGACTGAAAATAATCCTTGCATCTTCTCATCATAGGAGCAGGGATGTCTTATTTTGCAATCACCTTACATTTGTTATTGTAGCATATTTTAGAACTTCGCCAAAAGATTTGGTTTTTAACATTTTCTCAAACTGAAAATGAGAATCCTTTTACACTGCGCTTTTCAGACCGGCCTGTCTTTTTTTTTTTTTAATATTTATTTATTATGTATACAGTATTCTGTCTGCTTGTATGCCTGCAGGCCAGAAGAGGGCACCATACATCATTACAGATGGTTGTGAGCCACCATGTGGTTGCTGGGAATTGAACTCTGAACCTTTGGAAGAGCAGGCAATGCTCTTAACCACTGAGCCATCTCTCCAGCCCCCGGCCTGTCTTTTTATGTGTTGTGCAGTAAGGCTTTCAGAGTCAGACGTCTATCCCACATCGGTACCTCAGAACTGAGCAGATAGTACTAAAAACAGGTGAAATTGCCTTTGAATCACATTAGGTGCATTGCAGCCCAAGAAGCCTATACAATTCAAAGCTAGAATTATTTTTTTACTAAAAGCTTAGGTCTTTCCCGCAGTGTCAGGGAGACTTCAGAATAAAAGCATTTCTGTCTTATTAGAGCTGGCCACTGTATCATCATAGAGTTTGCAAATTATCCACAACCACTTCAAATAAATACTTCTCCACAGTGCAGTATTTGTCAAATATTTTGGATAGTTGAAACAAATCAATGAACTCATGCACCCCTGGGGGCGGGTCCTGAACAAAAGTTGAAGACATAAACACTACTGTGGCTTATGGAATTTTTAGTTTAATGTAAACAGGGTGGCTGAAATGCTAATCTTTTATTTATTTAAAACAAGGGAGAAGGTCATGAAAATAACTCAGCATACTGACTCTGGCATGGAGAAGGAAAATGGAGGCTTTGTCAGCGAAGAAAGAAATCTTAATACTGAATTAGTTCGCTGGATCCAACTCATGCTGTTTACCACAGTTTTGACACAGAAGCGTTCTCTTTCTTAACGGACAGAAAGTGTGGTGAGCTTTGTCCTATGAGTGATGCCTTCATCAAGTAAAAGAGATTGCACAACTTCAAGCCTCAGATTCAATTTCATAATAAGCTATGAGACTAAAAGTTTTCATAAATATTTTTAAGAGCGTCCATTTTACCTGCACGCTGCAAGACATTCTTGCATAAACAAGCCAAAGTTAAATTAAGCTGACCATTAATTTCATTAGGTGGTCCCACCATTTCTACCACCGCCTTGTTTCGGTCTTGATCTTAAGGTTTCCAAATGGGGGTCATGTGAGCAATTCTTGTTTTGTCAGGTGGATGGTCTATAGTATACAGAACACTGATAAAAACCAGCTGCTATGACCTGATACTGGTTAAAGCTGAAAAGCCAGACAGTGCAAACAAATTCTATATCTTGGCTCAGAATACCCTTCACATCTGCCAACAATTTGTTCTATATCAGACCTCGAAAGGGGTGCCGAAAAACAGTATCAGATTTCAGAGCAAGCAAATAAACAGGAGACCCTGCATTATTCCTCAGCAAATGGCTATAGCAACAGCGCCCAGAGATTGAAGCTGTTTGCCTACCCGGCGGTTCAGCAGACACTGGGGGCTGGCTGCAAGGTTTGCTGCAAGGTGGTAGTATCAACAGGTCACTGGCTCAAGGGGACTATTGAACCATTGTTTATTATTCCAGATAGAAGGCTCCAATCAGGGAGATTACAGCCCTAACTCTCAGGAAAGATTTTAAAAGCATTCATATGTCATCTACTGACCTTTCAGGTCAAGATTTACGGCGATGTTCAAATGGCAATAGATAAGAAAAAAAGAAAGATTGGTCTGTCCCCTACCCATATCCATTTTCTAGTTCTCTGCTTAACCTTCTTTGGAGGTCAGGTCCACTTTTGTGGATTGGAGGTTTTATTCTGAGTTTTTACATCCTTGGGCATGACACGTGACTTCTGGGTGACTTGTTCCTGGGATAATAATTTGCCAGATTAATTTGAAATTACTTTCTAACTTGAAAAGTGCAGGTTTCCTTCATCTTGCGCATGGCTTGCTGTTCTCCCATCCTGCTGAGCCAGGAACACCTCGTAATGCTCACAGGAACACTCCGGACTTTGTCAAGTTGACTGCCGTTGTCTCCATACCATAGTATGGTGCCTGACAGATTTTTTTTCCATCAGTTTCAGCACAAGTTCTGCCAGTGTCTCCCTTCCTACCATCTATGACGCTACAGTCCACCTCAAAGAGTTGACCTACTGCATGAAACCTGGTAGACTTTCCCCATCCTCCGGGCTAGTCTTCAGAAAGCCCCTCCCACCATTTTATTGCTTTCGGTAAATCTTCCTCCGGCCTTCTCCCTTCAGAATCGTGGGAGTATGATTACTCATCTGTCAAGTGTTCATCAAATTTATGGAGCTCTTCTAAAATATCATAAATCCGCAACTATGTCTCACTTGGCCCTCTCTTCTACAGCCATATATCAGATATCTGAAAATTAAGGACAAAGCAGAGGAATGAATGCACGAGTACTTCTGTTAAAATCCATTGTCTGCCGCCCACGGGGAATTGAATTGGGTGGGTAGATAAAAAGATGTATTAAACAAATAATTCTTTTAGACACAATCAACATTTATTTAAGGCCAATATTTTAAATATCCATTAGTAATAAAGCAGAAAAGTTTGGCTATAGAGCCTCTTCAATGTAAAACGAAGATGGACTTTTCTACTCTTATATTCCACTTGAAAGAATAATTTAATTAAAAGGCAAAGCCGGCAGGAACTTTATAATCTGCATGCAATGCAGGATATTATATAATGACCTTCATTTAAAACTCAAATCATTAAAACTAGTAAGTCTAACTGGTGACAAGGGAGATTTCAACATTAGGCCCAACAGCTTAAAAATATGAATAAAAATCATAGCTTAAATGAATCAGTCCATTGAGAACCCATCACAAAGTAAAAATGAGAGAAGAAAAAAGTTACCTAGGCAATGAATCTTTCTGTAGCAATCTTTTATCTTTTGACATGTGCTTCTTCTTTTTCTCTCTTTTCCTCTCCCTCACTCTCTCTCTCCAGAACTATTTCCTCTGTATAAAATAAATGCAAACTTATTTCCCAGTTTTAAAAAAGTACTTCTTATATAGGTAAATATATTATTATATATAAAGTATATATTATATATCTAATAGAAGAATATATATGTGTATATATACACACATATATACACATATTCATACATATATGCATGTACACACACATATATGTTTCAGACAAACATACATGATTGATTTGGATGCACCAAAGAAAATAATATTCCGAGGTGGTTCAGCCACTTCTCTTCTACCCCAATTGTACTTGTTACATCTCCAGTGTGCATTTGATGTAAAGTAGGGAAGCCAAGCACCTCAGGGGAGCACAGAAAGTACTCACTGAGAATAATTTCTGCCCTTCGTAGCAGTGACACCTCGGCTGCTAGATCACGTGTTTAGGCTTTGTTACGCTTACTCTGCTTTGCCTGGATGTCTTCACGTGACAGCCACAGATGTGGCAAGCTAACAGTTAAATCAACATTGAAATATTAGGTTGCTCTCTTGGTTGCTATGAAGAGTTGGACAAAAAACAGAGAATCTCTAGTGAAGTCTTCGTTTCATACTGTACTGGTGATGCTTCACAGTCTCTCAGTTTCTCCTCTCCCCCCTCCAGTTTTTTCTGGTTCACTCCCCTCTCCCTCCTCCTTTTTACTTTCCCTTTCCTTCATCCTCCCACCCTCTTCTCTCCTCCTGTCTCTCCCCCTCTTCCTTTAAAGGTCTGTTCTTTGTCTGTTTACTGTTTCCCTTGAGCTATTAACCTAGTTCCCCTGTTTCCTCCAGGTCTGACTTCCCGGGATGCAAACACAACCCCCTTTCTTCACCTTGATTATTTCCAGAAGGGAACAAAGGAAATACAGAAAACAGTCATTTTGGGAAACATGGCCCGGGAGACCCAGCAGAAAGATGACATGTTGGAAGAGGCTGTTTTTTTTTTTATTTGCCAGCTGCTCAGTCCCAAAAAAATTACACACACAAAAACCATATTATTTAAACCACTGCTTGACCCATTAGCTCTAGCTTCTTATTGGCTAACTCTTACATCTTAATTTCACACATCTTCATTAATCTGTGTATCACCACGAGGTTGTGGCCTATTGGCAAAGTTTTAGCATGTCTGTCTTCAGCAGAGGCTCCAAGGCTTCTCTTTTATTACACCTCCTTTCTCCCAGCATTCAGTTTAGTTTTCCCTGTCTACCTCTACTCCTTGTGCAGGCCCAAGACAGTTTCTTTATTAACCAATGGTATTCACAGCATACAGAGGGGAATCCCACATCAAAGATACCTACAGGAAGTGGCCATCTGGTGTCAAATTGAGAACTTGTTGAGTCCATTAAAAACAAAACTAAAACCAACCAAACAAAAAAATAAAATAAAAACAAATGAAAAAAACCCCAAACCTAGCAATCAACTATGGGTTCATTCACAAGTTTTAATATTACCATAAGCGGTAGTTAAATTACTTATAGACAAATAATCCATCTGACTATTATTTGATCACCATTTGAGAAGTTATTGTTAATCAAAAATGTTGCTTGTCTTTTCCTTTTTCCTCTCTCTCTCTCTCTTTCTCTCTCTGAGACAGGGTTTCTCTGTGTAACAGTTCTAGTTGTCCTGGAACTAGCTCTTGTAGACCAGACTGGCCTCAAACTCACAGAGATCCACCTACCTCTGCCTCCTTAGTGGTGAAATTAAAAAAAAAAAAAAACACATGCCACCATTGCCTGGGTTTTGTCTTTTTTTTTTCTTTCTTTCTTTCCTTTTTCTTTTTGAATAATGTTGTTAAGTAACTGTTGCTTATGTACATTTGAGTAAATAAATTGGTTTGTAGATGCATATCTGGCACTATTTATGATAGTAGCTAATAAGTAACTTAGAAAAGAAAACAGGCTTTTAGGACTCCAGTAAGTGAACTGTATCAAAGAGAGTTCTATTGTGTGGTGGCAACACAGTGAGTGCAGAGGCTCCTGTATCTTGTATTCTTGCTGAGACCACTTTCAGGAGGTTCAACTAGAATCTTATCTTTTTGATGGAGCATCTCAGGGAAAAATACACAACTCTATTCTAGAAACCCAAGGTCAGGATGTCCTAGGTAACTTATCTTAGCCTTTGTTAACTTAGCTTGTGTGTGCTGAACGTCCTCCAGGGAGCCTTTTGTCTTAGTTCCTGCTTGTGGAGGGGGGGACCCAGCAGGCTGGCCAACCTGCTATCTTAGCTTCTGTTAAAACTGCTACCTCTAGTATTCTATTGAATGAGGACTACTGAGACCCCATGAACAATGGCAATGGGTTTTTGATACTACTGCACCTATTGGTTTTGTGGGAGCCTAGGCAGTTTAAATGCTTACCTTACTAGACCTGGATGGAGGTGGGTGGTCCTTGGACTTCCCACAGGGCAGGGAACCCTGATTGCTCTTTGGGCTGACTAGGGAGGGGGGCTTGATTGGGGGAGGGGGAGGGAAAGGGGAGGCGGCGGGCGGGGGGGGGGGGGGGGGCTCCTTGGCCTTCCCACGGGGCAGGGAACCCTGATTGCTCTTTGGGCTGACTAGGGAGGGGGGCTTGATTGGGGGAGGGGGAGGGAAAGGGGAGGCGGCGGTGGGGAAGAGACAGAAATCTTTAATTAATTAATAAAGAAATAAATAAATTAAAAAAACCCTGCTTACTCTAAACTACTTGACTGGGAAGCTGGCTTGCAGCTGCAGAGGGAGACGCCAGAAAGCAGTCTCTGCCTTTAAAATCTCCATGTTCTGGTTGGAGCCACACCTAGGTCCCTAACTTCTTGTCTGTGGTCTTAGCCCTTTGGGGGAAAAAAAAAGAAAAAAGAAAACAACTTTCAGTTCTACACTGTCATCCCTAGTGGGCTCCACGTAACACTGCTATTCTGTTCCCCAAAGTAAACAGGCTCCAATTTTAGTGGGAAATATATTTACTGGTTTAGGACTATTGGGTTTGAATCTTATTCCTTGGATATTTTACAGCCATAATTGCTTGGGACAAAGGATGCCAAAGCTCTCTGGTCCTCTTTGTCTCTGTCATAAAAGCATTGTATTAACTTGCCGGTGTCATGTCTGGTTTTATTCTCACTATCTGTAGCTAGATGTAATTTTAGGTTTGGAATATATGTCCCAAAGGGCAACAAATATGTGAAGCTAGATAGGTCCTTAAGTCACTAAATTTCAATGAATATGTATTACCAATTAATGGCACTGAGATTAGCATTTCATAGTGTAGCTAAAGAGGAAATGTTTGCAACTGTGTGAAATAAGAAAATATTGCCAAACATATTTGATGCTATTTAGTAACCTAGTTGAGTTTTCCTTTTTAAAATAATTCCGACAAATAATGGATTGGGTTTCTTAATGACCTGATGTATAATAAAATAATTAAAAACTAAGGTAAGCTTATTTCTTATGACCTTACGACAGAGACACAGAATAACAGACAGAATCTGGGGTAGTTGGCATTAATTTAAAATTCGTGTGTCATGGTATATTAAAACACAAACATATGAAATTGCATGCTATTGAAAACAAAGAGAAATATGATGTTTTTGAATAAACAGGCAAGGTTATTTTTGAAAGTATTTTCTAACATATTGTTTTCTTAATATGGGTAACTATAGAAATATGAATTAAATTAGATGTAATAAATTAAGGCTAAAAAAGCTCAAATGTTTGAGGCATCTTGTAGTACATAATAGTCAAGTAGTTGGTTGTGTGATCGTTGGCAAACATATACCTAACACCAAGTTTTTTTAGGGAATCATTCACTAACTCACAGTCACTATGTCACTAGAAACTCTGCAAGGTGTGTGTACTACGTGAAGCATGGACCTTAGAGGATGACACCATAGTTATACTACTTACAAAGTTTACATAATACTTTTATGGCTTCTCAGTTTCCTGTTTTTCTTAGAGATTCCTAACACACGCTGTGTTATTGTGAGAACTGGAAAGAGTAATCGAGTCAAATCGGTAAAGGTAAGTTTTGGTGAGATGAACCATAACTGCCCCTATCTCACTGCCAGGCAGGTTTGCCAGCAGCTGCTCACACTTGGCATGTGCAACACTTTTCATCTCATTCCTTAAAGGGGAAAGGACATTTGGTATGTAGATATGGGAATGTGAGTCTTCAGGCTTCTTGGGGGGGAGAGGGCAGCTGAGCTAATCTTAGAAGCATATAAATTAGAAATTCACCATACATTTAATCCCATGGAATACCAATATTTCAAAAATCTCAGAAGTGGCATATTAAGCCAGATGAATCTTTTAGGAAGAAATGTCTAGCATTTGTAGGGTAGATGGGATCACATCTCCACATCCTCTAAAATGGATGCAGGAGGTAGAAGCAAAACAAAATGCATTTGTTTTCCTTGACTGTGCTTATTTGTATAATATTATTTAATAAATACAGAAAATGTCATGTAGGAAAAACCTCAGAGCAGATTCAATAGTTCAATGAAAATTGGAAAATTTCTTCAAAGGGTTCCCTAAGTTTTCCAGAGCTTCAAGGAAAGTGATGTCAAAGACTATGCTAGGATGGTAAGAAGAGCAATTCATTCCTGGGACTTTCTTCATAAAGATGGGGGTGTGAGAAATGGCAGATCAGAATATTCTCAGGAGTAGGCTTTCCAGCAAGTACATTGGGGTTTCTCTCAAACCAGCGGAACACGGCTGTATCCAGTGAAGGTGGAAGTTAAAACATGAGAGGAATACTAATTCTCATAATTTGTCTCACTAAAGCAATATTTGCCATGGTAGTAGCATGCACAGACACCATTGTAAACCTGCATCTTACTGGTTTTGGACTAACTTTGCAGGATTTTCATTGATCTGGATTGATTAGGTCAAAGGAAATGACTGACAGAATTTGTTAGGTCACTAAAACTATTGAGCTGGGAGCTGAGATGGGTCAGTGGATTAAGTGCTTGTCATGCAAGTGTGCAAGTGTGAGGACCCGATTTTGATTCTAGAAGCCAGATAAAACACTTAGGAGTGGCGATGCTTCATCTTAACCTCAACACTGGAAACAGAGATAAGTAGACGTCTGGGCTCCCTGAGCAGCCTCCCTAGCCCATTTGATAAGTTCCAGGTCAGCGAGATAGTGTGGCTGGAAACAAAACAAAACAAAGCAAAACAAGATGTACAGCACCAGAGGAATGATACTCTGAGCTTCTCTGGTCTTCACATGAGTGTGGACACATCTTCACACATGTGTGGACACATCGTCACACACATGTGCACACAAGCTATCACACATATGCACACATACTTAGTGATGTTGGTCAGTAGGTTACTTGAGCAGTATGGGAATGTGCAGGACTGGATAGCTAAGAGAATTCAGGTACATGGACTAAGCAAATTAGTGCCATGAACATATTAGTCTCAAGTAGTCATATCATTGAATTTTCTAGCACAATATCTAACTTAAAACTATTACTGATTCAAAAATAAAGCACAGTTCTTTACTAACAACCAACATTCCACTGCGTGGCTTGAGCTTTCAATGATTTTCCTTGACAAAGTCTACCTAAACGTAAGTGCAAGCCAGCTATGGCTTAAGTTTCCAGGCAATAGACTGTCATATTTTCCTACAAGAGTAAACTTTGCCTAGTATGTGCAGGCCACTCAGAGGTTATTGAAGGAGAATTTTGGCTAATTTCCTGGGGGGCAGGGTGGGGGAGTGGGAGGTGGGGGAACTAATCAAACCAGAATTTGGAGACCTTAAAGGATTTGAGATAATACTGTAATTTCTACTATTGTGGTAAAATACATTGCAATGGCAACTCATGCCTAGATTAAAGGTTTCCTTACTCCCCATATACTGACACACTTTTGGATGCCTAGAGAGAAACATATTTTAGTACAGCTGAAATATTAGCTTGACACTCCTCAAAACTTTGTCCTATATGGATAATAAAAAGCTACATTCTGAATTTATTAAACATAATAGTGGAAGGAGATTCATAAAATGTTTTTCTCATTGTCTACATGCATGGCAAGTCTATATGCTGGAAGCTCAGAGATTCAAAATGCTATCATCTTAAAATAGTAGAAAAAGCGCAGATGAGAACTGAACACTCCCTGGCTCTTGTCACTTGCATACAAATGAATTCAGATGACATAGCACTACTTAGAGTAAATCTGGAGCAGAAATAACTCTGCCTTCTGACTGATTTCAGTTTCACTTGTCCCTGGTTTAGAGATAATAGATTAGCATTAAAGAGAAATAAGTCAAGGTCATGGTTTTTTGGTCATAAGTGAAATTCATCAGCCTCAGCCTTTCTTCCTATATCTCCTCTGACTTGTGCTGAAACTTTTCCTGTTCAGATGACTTATGTTGGTGAGTTGCAGTAGTATTTCTGTAGTAGGCTTCAATATGATATTCACGGTCCTTAGTAAGAAAATTACACTACCTGTCAAATTGATGTTCAAATGCTACCATGCCTTTATGGGACAGCTCTCCTCTCCTTTGATATTATGTGTTTCCAATAGAGCAGACAGATTTGTTTCAAGTTGAGATGAGACATTTATTATTAACTCAAAAGTGTTTCATTGGCTGATCAGTTTGCTCTCCAGTCAAGTTCTGAGCACGTGCATCGCTTTTAACTGTTTTTCATCTACTAATAATTTCTTTTCTAATAGCGTCCATTTTATGTCTTTCCATGTCTAGAAAGCATTTATTTTCTTAGTTAGATGACAAGGAAGAAAGAAAGAAAGAAAGAAAGAAAGAAAGAAAGAAAGAAAGAAAGAAAGGAAGAAAGGAAGAAAGAAAGAGGAAAAGAAAGAAAGAGAAGAAAGCAAAGAGGGAAGGAAGTTTAAAAAAAAAAGCACTTCCAGGCCTCCACCTCTTCTTTGTCTGCTTATTGACAAAAAATAGGGATCAGGGAAAGTTGTTTTGTTTTCTAACCTATGCGGCCTTTCTTTTTTTTTTAATTTCATATTTTTAAAGAAGCCATTTGCTCAAAAAAGTGAATAATACAGGAGTAACAAAGCTGCAGTCATTTCTATGAAATACATGATCGTTTTTGTAACTGCAAGGCCCCACTGAGAGCCTTGGGTGTTATGTTTGGATAAGAAGGCGTAGTGAATTCTATAGGCTATAAACCTTGTCTTAGTGGAACCCAGATCCTGACCCCTGGTGACTGAGTGACCTTATAAATGTTGAGACTCCCACTTCTTATTTTATAAGGATAACAACTATGGGTTCTATCTCTCAGAGGGGCTTTGTTTAAAGTCCTTCATTTTCTTCTCCCCTTTCCTCTCATTTGTATGTAAAAAAATGAGTCTCAGGACATATGTCAGAAGAAACACACTCTTTAGCTCAGGTCAAGCATACTTAAAGAAGATTTATAATAATGTATAGATTTTAAATTTTCTTAGAAAAGTTGAGTTCCTAGTTGTGTCTGTTAATTAAAGAGTCCATAAACTGAGGTGAGGTGGAAGGAAAAATGGGGTACTGGCCAAAGAAAATGAGAGGGGCAGAGCTAGGCAGAGAAAGAGGAAGGAGATAGGGTAGAAGTTTACAACACTAGTTCAGAGACCTTGGTATTCCCAACAAAGTTTGACAAGGATTTGAGTATATTTCATTATCAGTTATATTTGATATATATATATCCAATCTGCTTATAGATCAACTATCTCTTTTCTTTTCTGCTTTTCAGTGATTTTATGACCTTACATAGTTTATTAGTTTCTCTATACCTTGATTTCTCTATTTATAAAATAAAGTTCATAGAATCTACTTCATGTGTTTATTGTATGAATTAAATAAAATGAGTTGTGAAGGGTGTAGACCTACATCTGAGACCTAATAGTGGTAGACTCTTATGGAGAATATCTTCCCAAAGTCCAAAGTATTCGGCATGATAGGGTAGGGTTGAAAAAGTGGTCATAGACAGACACGGTGTGAGAGCCAAAGTTATGATTTAAGTCTTAATTACTGTACCTAAGCAACCCCTGAAACAGAATTGCCTTTGATCTGAAAGTCCCCTGCCTAAGGACAGACAGTTCCATAACAGATGTGGCAATAACAAGTCACATATTTTACTCCCCTAAACAAATTTGTTTGACCCATCTATCTGCTCCTGGTGTGCTTGATTAAACATGTGTAGGAAATATGTCAGGATGAACGCTTGCCCCTGATGGGCTGTAGGTAGGAGGTAGGCAGGCAGAAAGTACATCAGGATGTATTCTCATCCCTGATTGGACCTCATGGGAAATGTGGTGAATTATGGGTTTGCCTTCCCAAGTCCCTCTCAAACATGGCTTGGAACCATTTTCTGAGCAACCAAAGCTGGACCTGGCCAGAGAGTCCATCAATCTGGCCAATATTTAATTAAAGCTTGCTTGAAATTTGACTTTAACTGTGGTAATGATCTTATTCCTGACTGAAGCGATTAACAATGGCACAAGAGAGGTTTTGTTCAGAGAGTGAAGAGGAACTCTGACCATTCCAGGACTGGGTGACTGCAAACCACTGTATTATTCCTTCTCATTTAGAAAATAATAGTTATACCAAAGCAATAAATCAGTGACAAAAGTAATTGTTACAGACTGTGGACTGAATCTAGATAATCACTATTGGGTAGAAACATATTTTGAGCAAAATATGTTCTATTATTTTAGGTAATCATAATTTTTAAAAGTAAAAGAAGCAATACCAATATATATTTTTTTCAACTTTATAGCTAAAATTCCGTGATTTCAATATGATCATGACTATATTCTTAATAATATATCTCATTTTCTAGGCTGTATCTCCATTTGGGCAAGGTACTTTATTTTATTGGAAGAAAAAAGATTTCTGCCTCCTCCCAGCCTCCCATATCCCTCCCCCTTCTCCCACTCCTCTCCCCCTCCCCCCACTTCTCTCCCCCTCCCTCTCCAGTCTGAAGAGCAGTCAGGGTTCCCTGCCCTGTGGAAAGTGGGCAAGGTACATTTGAAGTGGCTGGTAACTATATGTCATTATTCCAACTATTATGTTGGAAATCATTGTGCTAGATTAAGAAAGGGATGCATGTATACATGCCTTTGGCTAGATGGTTAAATCTGTTCTAGTCATGCACCTCTGTATAAAAAAATTTAAAAGACACCTTTAATATGTTGTTTTTCTCTCTCTTATGTGACAAAAATCTGCTGTCCTACACAATTTTCCTTCTGGTTATACTTATTTACAACTGGATTTCTGAGAGAAATGAAGATACTGTGTGGAGTGATAGTTCTGCTCACATTAGACATGCCTTCACCAATCCACAGGGCTGAAATTTCAGTATTGAACTACATTGTCCTAAGTCTGGGACATTCTGAGAAATTTTAAAAATGAAAAAAAAATCCGTAGAATAAATCTATCTATTATCTATCTATCTATCTATCTATCTATCTATCTATCTATCATCCCTGACTTTTGAAAAATGTCTTTTTAACCCCATAAACACAAAATAAATACTGAAAAAAAAAATGACTCCAAGTAAGATATCGTGCAAATGTCTTGTCTGGTTTAAGGTTTGGTCTTGGTAAAACAAGACATCTCATATTATTTCTGTTTGTGTTAATATTTGAGCAAATTTTTGACATGGCTGAATCCTCACTTCTAAATGTTCATCCTTAAATTTACCCCAACTTGATCAGGGTCAGCCCTTTGGATTCATTATTCCATATAAACAGCACTGGAGCAGATATACTGCCAGGTATCAATTGTACTTCTTACTTTACTCACTCAGTTGTGCACATGGGCAAATTCTAAGAAAAAATTAAATTATTTTATATTAGATCAATTACTTAGAAGAAACAAGATATTAATGTTATGATTAGTTCCTTTAATTGTGAGAGCATTTCTTAAGTTTGCTCCTGTTTATATTCATGTCGTGGCTGCTTATTGCTTCACCTTGAGCTTTGCAGCCAGTGTAGTTCCTGAGAACATGTCCTTCACTCATGAAATCTTTGTGTGGCAGTACATAACTCTCAAGTAACAGAAGCATGAGTAGAATGTTTCTAAACAGTTAAGGCAGAAATTAGCTTTTCAGAAAATATTGAAATGCAAGCGTAGCTTATACTATAGAAGATTTGACAACACCCCAAGTAGCTATTCAATCAAAATGAAAATTTAGAAGAAACAGTGAGCCATATCACTCGGGGTCCACAGAAGTTTTGTTAAAAGCTGTGCCTGAAGCCTTAAAGTTCAGGAACAGGATTTTAGGTCTCACAACTATTTGTCAGGTTCAAAATTAATTCTAAGACTCTTTACAGACCTGTCCAGAGGTTCCCCCAGCACATTGATACTAGTGTGCATTAATTTGGAGCAAAGAAATAGATACTCTGGGAAACTTTGGGAAAAAAAGTTGAAATAATCTCTAACTCAAACATATGCATTTCTATGAACAATGCTTGTTTCTGTCTGTTTCTGTTCTATTCTGTTTCTTATTAAATAAGATAATGCAAATACAGTGCTGGGGAAAATGTCTGACATATAGTTTGCACTTGATAAACTGTTTTTTTAATCATTATTAGACATGCATCTGACTTTTCCACATCTGAGAAATATGAATGATAGCACTCATATGAATGGATCTTCACTCTTGAAGGACAACAGCATATCTATTTGTGAAATAATCTGAAGCACTGTAATGGGTGTCATTAAATCATGCCTACCTGAGGCAGTATAAATCATTCGGGTAAATGAACCAATTAAAAACCAATTACCAACACTGTCTGACAATGGGAGATTGAAGAATGGAAGAAAAGACTGATATGGCCTCGATGAAACTGGTAGGAAGGCTCTACCCCTGAGGTTCCAGGGATGGAATGACAAGATGGTTAGATTGTGGATGTTCTTTTCCAAGGCATTGCATCCTTCATTTCCTATAAAATCCAGTGACCATTTCTGGAAGCATGCTGAACTGCACAAAGCAAAGACTTGCAGTTATGAGAGCTCTTTACTGGATGCGTCATTCACTTAGTGTGAGGTCCACTTAGAGAAAACAGCTGCCCTGAAAATTGTAAGAGTTTTGGTCTCTGACATAAGACCTTCCGCGTGTCTCTTTTTAAGAAAAGAAAATGTGGTTGAAATAAATGGACAGTCTTAATGGATGCTGAAGTTGCCACTTCATTGAAAATTTATTTGATACAGTTGGAAGAAAATTCAAGAGGCATTTTGGAATAGTTACTTCAGCCTTTAATCCATTAATTCATTATTGATATTTAATTTTTTTCTTGTAGACATTTTCGTGTAGAAAAGAAAATGCACTTCGAGTGCATGCAGAAATCATCTTTGTTATTTTATGTCTAAAATTTTGGTCAGTCGTTCCCCCTGCAAACATAGACAAAAATTATACCATATACACTGTTCTACTGCCTTCTTCAGCTTCGTTTACCCAGCACACCAAAGTAACTGAGAGTTTGTCATTGATGAGCAATAAATATCTCCTTGTTGTCTTGATTCAGAGTTTTGAGGATTTTTTTCTAAGCTACTGGAAACATAGAAGACTCTAGAGACTTTGGTGACTTAAATATTTTATCCTCTAAAGGAAGAGACACTGTTTCTTTAAAGAGTAGAAAGAATGAGGACAAACAGGTCTTGTAGCTCTCTGGTCTGTGCCATGTTAAAGACATTTTCCTGTGTACCAGGGAGGAGTCCTTATGACTGAATCCCTCTGAAAAGCCACAACTTTTTCATACTATTGAGTCAGTAACTAAGTTGGACATGAATTCTAGAGAGACACATGCTTTCAGCTCACAGTAGATCCTATTCTCTAGCTTTGTTTTTCTCCTTTGCTGGTTACTGTGCACCAATAGAATTGGGAAAATACTGCTATTTTTCTCTTGTATGATTCTCCTACATTCAAAGGAATGAATGAGGTTTATAGTGTGATAGTATCTCTCAAAGCTAACTTTATTTGAGTTTTATTGGTGTCAACTATTCCTCTCAGGCAGTGGTCTCCAGTCTTCATGCAATGTTAGAATCACACACATTGTACTATCAACCCTCTCAGGAACTCTGCTGCCCTTCTTCTGAGGTCTTTCCAGGAATATGCACATTATCAGTGACCCTACATATTTCTGGTGACAGTACGTTAAACAGTACTCATCCTAAAAGATCTTGTTCTAGTTTTCTTTTCCTGAAGTCTCTCTCTCTCTCTCTCTCTCTCTCTCTCTCTCTCTCTCTCTCTCTCTCCCCCTCTTTCTCCCTGCCTCTGTCCCTCCCTTCCAAAGTCACCCTCTATTTCTTTCTCCAGTCTCCTTTGTTTAGTTTTTTTCCAGACCATTGTATTTAACAGCTTGTAACCAACACTCATAACAATGATAAATATCCATAATCCATTTTTTGGGGGGGAATGTGGGCATAGTTTTCCAAGCTACTTCCTGCTGATTGGAGGTGCTTATAATCTTATGGGCACCTAAAGTAAATTGAGAATTATGATAAAGTCCTGACTGGAGTATCCTGTGAGTCTTGGTCATCTCAGGCAGCAGGCTTAAATCTGTTCTGGATATAGAACTAAGACATCCGCTCCTTTTCAGGTAGTCTTTCTTGATCAAACCTAATTTTTCTTAACCCAGAATTAATCCACAGCCTTTCATTTTCTGTGGAAAGAAAAGCAAAACCTCTTCTCCAAAGTAATCTTTTGACTTCAATTTTGAAGTCAAGGCAATTTCAACATATCTATCTTGGATTAATCCAGCAGCATTTATAATCAAATGTCTTTTGGCAGCTGTTTCTCCTTCCTCAGTCAATTCAAAGACAGCACAATAATATACAGTATCCAGACTCTCTGTGTATCTTCCATCTTTACGTGGATTTATTTTAAACTCTATTTTGTTCTTTTCATTTTTAAGGTTTTTTTTTTTTTTGAGGCCAGGTTTCTCTGAGGATCTTTGGCTATTCTGGCACTCACTCTGTAGACTAGGCTGTCCTTGAACTCACAGAGACCTGTCTGCCACTGCCTCCCAAGTGTTGGGATTAAAGGTGTGTGCCACCATACCTGACTACTCTATTTCTTTTTTATTTTAAGGACTTTATCCTTTTTCTTTTCTCTCACAAACCTACATATATTTTTAAACACACTGTAAACCATTTAGAGTTTTTCTTTGTCTTTGAATATATCTTTATTGTATATCATTTTTTTCTGACCACATGAGTCTTTAATTTGCTAAGCAATGTTACTAAGATTAAAGCCAAGGCTTTAAGGGCTGAATCCATCTTACTCCTCAGCTTTCTGAGAGTCTAGCCTCAGTACTGGCCTGAGCCATGTTTATGGACACAATTATATAGAGGTTCAAAGCCCCTGACACCACCAAGAAGCATGCTGTCTGGAATTCACAAACACCATTTAATTGTTTTGTGGCAGGGCCTCTTAAAAGAGCTGCATGGTTTCACAGCTAAAGCTGAGTCAGGAAGCCTCTCTTAAATGAGATGCACTTGCCTCTAGCAAAGAGAGCCCACCCAAGAAAGTGCTGCTATCAACTATTCTTTTGTGACTAGAATTACTCCTTAGCTTTCTCAGGTTTTATGTGAGCCTCAGCTATCCACATTGGTGCCATTTGTTGATAGAGGTTTCTGTCTCACCAGGTCCCACAGTTGTTTAGTTCCAAATAAACACACAGAGGTCTACATTAATTATAAACTGGTTGGCCTATTAGCTCAGGCTTTTTATTAACTCTTATAACTTATATTAGCCCATAATTCTTGTCTGTGTTAGCCGTGTGGCTTGGTATTTTTATCAATGAGGCATTTTCTCTGATCACCCAATTTTAAGTATATAATAATAATTAAGACAGTGTCATTTTCTCATATTTAGTGAGGCATCTGTCATCCAGATCTCTGAACGTGGTTTATGAGCTGAAACTAAATCTGGTGGTACCAAGTCATTGTCTTTACCATCCAGCAGAGGCAGGACAAAGGGGCTTGAATAGACAATGACCAAGCTCTCCCATCTGCTTTGCAGAGTTCATTAGAAGATACTTGTTCCATCTGCAGGCAAGGAATTTTTAATTGTTACACTTTTAATTGCTTTACTCTTGGCATTGAGGGAGAGTCATATAATTCCTAGGAATGGTTTTATTTTTTTTAATTTATTTATTTATTAAAGATTTTTGTCTCTTCCCCGCCACTGCCTCCCACTTCCCTCCCCCAATCAAGTTCCCCTCCCTCGTCAGCCCAAAGACCAATCAGGGTTCCCTGCCCTGTGGGAGGTCCAAGGACCACCCACCTCCATCCAGGTCTAGTAAGGTGAGCATCAAAACTGCCTAGGCTCCCACAAAGCCAGTATGTGCAGTAGGATCAAAAACCCATTGCCATTGATCTTGAGTTCTCAGTAGTCCTCATTGTCCGCTATGTTCAGCTATCGGGAACTCACCAAGGCCAGTTGGCCTGGGTCTGAAAAAGCCTGGGATAAAACCTAGGAATGGTTTTAAATTTCCCTCCTGTATTGTGATTGTTCATTTTAATTCTGTTCCCGCAAGAGATCACGATGTAAAGTCTACTTTCATTTTTTATTCGAACTAATAATTTGTGTGAGTGGATACCAAGATCTGGGATATGGCAGTGGTATTTAATGTTCATAACAAAATACTCTAGACCATTAACTGACAAAAGAGAAAATGCATATTTTTGCTCTTGATTTCAGAGGTTCTAAGATTTTTGTCTAAGCCACTGGCAAGGTAGAAAGGTATCATCCCACTCCAGTTTCTTTTGGTCAGTGTTCTAGTAATCCCTTACTTTGTTCCTTCCTAAATTGTCCCCTTCCTAACTTTTTGGCTTCTTTGGTTAATCCAGGGTTAGCACACATAGTTAAAGAGTTGACGCTAGAGTTCATATATGAATAAGAACATGGAATGCTTATTTTTCTGGTGATAGTTGTCCTAAAGGTGTATCTGCTTTAAAAATCAGTTTTTATGATTCTAAAAAGGATAGGTCCTTAATGTTCACACTTCTTCTTTAAAGATTGTTTTTATTGAGTTATATATTTTTCTCTGCTCCCCTCTCTTCCCTTCCATTCTCCTTTTCCCCTCTCCCATGAATATGATTGCACTTTCTGTACGATGCTCTGGTCCTCTTGTAGATTCAAACAGCAAGAATGTCATCACCAGATGAAGCCTCTCTGCCTTCAAACAGATCTGTTGTAAGGTAGTCATTCTGGCTGCTCAGCAGCTCAGACTCAAAATAACTAAACAGAAACTGTATTAATTAAATCACTGCTTGGCCCATTAGCTCTAACTTCTTATTGGCTCACTCTTACATCTTAACTTAACCCATCTCCATTCATCTGTGTATCACCATGTAACTGTGGCTTACTGGGTAAAGTTCTGGCATCTTTTTCCAGTGGGGCTACATGGCTTCTCTCTGACTCCCTGCTCCTTTCTCCCAGCATTCAGTTTACTTTTCCCTGCCTATGTAGGTTCTGCCCTATCAACAGGCTAAGACACTTTCTTTATTCACCAATGGTATTCATAGCATACAGAGGGGAATCCCACATCACAGATCTGTAAAACATAGTAATTGAAAAAAATCTGTGGCTTTGTGTTATAAGTGAAAGGTCTGAACTTTCCCTATTTTGTAACTGGGCCCGAATAAGTCTACTAAAAGGACAACGAGAGAGAGCACATCTACACAGAGACAAGAGAGATAGCATGTACCAGGCCAGAGGTAGCCCCTACGTTATCTCAAGGTAATGGCATAAGAAAAGGTCCTGGGAATTACCCCAAAATGAAAAAACAGTAACCTTAGCCAGTCTCTGCTAGCTCTAGCCAATCAGAAATGTACTAATATCACTGCCACTTATTAAGCCAAACATAGATAGAATGACCTGTTTCTGAACTGCCTTTTATCCTTAAAATGAGCTTGTATGTTCCACTCAGGGTCATTGCCATTTTATCTTTGTGTGGGACTGACAGCCCTAGTCTACTGATAATAAATGTTCTTGCTGATTGCATACTTGGATGGTGGTCTTTTGTGGGACTTCTTCAGGACTCTAACAATAAGTAGGAGAGAATCAGCAAAATACTCCCTACCTATGCTTGCGTTGTGATCTCCAAGACTTGTTTCTTAATACACATAGAAGAACAGAGTAAGGTAGACTTAAAGAAGTTACTTCTCTTTATAATGAACAGTGTTGAATGCAGAGACTCTGGCTGCTCCAGGTACGGAAAATAAGGGACTGTTAAATGTTTACCTCTAAATAGGACTTTATTATCTCTCTTTCTAAGACTCCAGGAGCATTGTGGGAAAACAGGTGGAAAGAATGTAAAAGCCTGGAGATGAGAAAGACTCCAAAATACTATCTTTGGTCATGAGAGAGTCATTGAAATCACAGTCTAAAAACAGCTCTAGTTGCCTACATGGGTCCTGCAAAAGACTGGACCTACCAACAGCTAATCACGTATGGAGGAGAGGTTTGCATGTCCACAATCCCTGCTAAGTTGTTGGCCATTGATGGACTCTGAGGGACAGGGAGTCATTAATTTCTGTTAAGGGCCCACTGGTGAGTCAACAAGGAGCCACAAGATGGTTCTGCACTTACAGTCACACAAATGGTCCTAGTATTTCTCAAGACAGAACAAAAAGAAAGGAACATTGTAAAGAGACCTGTAGGGAGGAGGAGTAATTTGCAGGGGTGGTTGAGAGATAAAGTAGAATATGAGGTTAATCAGTATGTACTGTGTACACGCACTCGCATGCACACGCGTGCGCGCACGCACACACACACAATTTAAAAAGAAAAACAAGAATGGAGAGTATAGAATGGTGTTTAGCAATTTTCTCTTATGAAAAATTAAGTAGGTTGGGGGAGTTTGGGGATCCATATAACATGGAAATCAATGATGAGACAATACAGAATTATGAAGCCTCTCCCTACCATTTAAATAAATTGGCTTCATTTTATACAGCACTTATGCTTTGCAGCCTTGATGGCCGTTTCTCACTGGACCCGGCAGTAGCTTATTAATCAGTTTCAGTTGTTAGGTAGCAAGCTTTCCATGTTTTCTGATCTTTCTGCATATATTGTTAAAGGACAAGAGTGACCACATTGGTGAGTACTAGTCTTGTTCCCTGTTATGTGAGAAATCTCTTGAAATTTGAACAGAATAGACACTCAAGAGGTAGAGGAAAGAGAACAATAGAAAAAGCAGTGTACTGTGATTCTGCACCTACATCAAAAACCTTCTTGAATAATCCATATCTCAAAGCATGACTTACATCTATTTAAATTTTTAGATAATTAAATATATTAAATCTAAGGCAGTGTTCATATAACTGACTGTATGTTGGCCACAGTATTTTCTTTATTGGAGTCTCATGCTTAAGATGCTCAAGTCACTGTCTGTAGTTTAAAATGGATTCCACATTTTCTTTCTCAACATTTTTTATTAGCAATTTACATTGTCTTTCATTAGTTCTTCCTTATTTAAATTTTTCTTCTTCATTCTTTTAAAAAGACATTTTTAAAATGAGCTCAATATATCAGCCTTCTTAGTATAATAATTAATTCTTTACTTTCTCTCATTTATTAGTTATCCTAGTTTTTCTTCTGTTGCTGTCTTCTCCCTGATGTATCTGCTACAGTGTTTTAAATTCTTCATCTTCTCACAATATATCAAGTCACACTCTTTATTTGCTTATTTCAATTCAATTGGAATATATTGCACATATAAATGCATGCTTTTTCTTTGAAGTAGGGTGACTGGAAATATTTGGTAAAATTGACATTTATTCTCTTATTTGGTTTAATTCCTTCTATTATTTTTCATAGTGCTTAATGTCTCATATAAAAGTATTTCTTCAATTTCTTTTATTCTCGGATTTTTTTTCCCAGAGAAGTCCAGGATGCCTCAGGATATCAATTAACCCTATCTATAACTACAGAAAAGAGACTCACAGAAATATTAGGAAAGGTTGAATATTAATTAAGTAGAATTCTTTTTTCAAACAAGCCCCTTCTCTCCCACTCCAACAAAGAACTTTGCATTTATTCTTTACTTGGTAAGGCCTTAGCTTAGCACATACAGGCAATATGAGAAACTCTTTCAAGTGCTAGAGTCATACAAGGAAATGATAGTAAGTGTGATAGTGTGGCTCATAACATTATTTTTCAATCATTTTAAATGAGCTCATGAATTCTTCATTTGTACATCTTTCAAATAGCTGGATTTCGTTTGTACGAATGAAAGCACTGTTTTTCGGACACTAAGGGACAGTATCATAGAGTAGAAAGAGCTGTGCCTGGAGAGACAGGGAGCCTGGATTCTAGACTTGGTTCTTCCGTTGACAAAGGGAAAAGGAATAAGCCTGTAAAACTTGTGTTCTTCTTTTGTTCTCTGAAATGACAGGTATGAAATACTTGGCATCTATGTCTTGTCTGTCTCGTTATTATAGGTTTTGCGCAGCTAGAGATAGCATCAACTCCAAATACACTGTAGTGAGACCTAACCAAATCAGCATATCTTCATCCTCTATGACTTCAGAGAAAATTAACAAGATACATGAGTCTGTTGAGAGGGCTTACTCATTCTGTTTTAACTGTTTTCATGTACGTTCTAGAAAACAATCCTGTGACACTGAGCTAAGAAAAGCAGGCTATACCAGGTGACCTGATTTCATATGACAAAAAAGTAGATTATATAGCAAGGCATATGGTTTTATGTGAGAGAACCCAAATTTGACATTTTAAATGTTTCTAGATGGGACATGTATATCACACCCTTCCTGCCAAGGCTCAGAACTCATCCTAGAAGAAGGGGATGGACAGATTTTGAGAACCAAGGAAGTGGTGTTTTCCTGCCCCAGCAGGATAGCTGAGCACATGAAATTACACAGGTGCGATGCATATACAGATTTATTTAGCTCAAGCTAAACAAAATGCCAGCGTAGTAAGGGGATGATGGCCACTAAGTCCCATCCCTAGTTAAGAAGCTTTGGCATGAGAACTTCTGGGAGAGGGAGAGCCATGTTTTCTTTAAGAATGTGATGGCTGGCAGGCCAACCACTCTCCAGGCTAGGCCCTACACTCAATGAGGTCCACAAACCGGACTTTTGTTTGTGCTTTTGTTGCTGCTGCTTTCCTTCTTAAAGGAGAAAATAAAGTTGGGTGCATGGGTAGAGAAGAGTGGATCCAGCAGTGGATCCAGCAGGAGTTGAGGGCATGGATATATCCAAATTCAACATATGAAATTCTCCAAGTTTTAATAAAGGTAATATTTAAAGCTAAATAAAATTATAAAAAGAACATAAACATTTATAAATGCAACACATAGGGCATGAAAATACATGCATTTAAATGAGACTGAATTTTACTTTAAAAGCATCAACTAAAACTTACACAATAATACTATAATATTTAGAATACCACATTGCTATAAATAATAGGGAATGATTGGAATTTTAGATGTATAACTTTTTAAACTGAGTATTTGGAAACTTTGGTTTCCTAAATATCATTCTAAATAGGCTCTTCTTCATGCATAAACTTTTGAATATCCTTCACTTCCCTCACCAAAACTTTTAATCACCTGAACCAAGTCATCTAGCGTAGAGGTATGAGGATGAGGGTCAAATTTTATCACCAGTTTTGTACTTTATAGTTGTGCAGAAATTTACATGTTCAAATATTGGGACAAGCTTAGGACAACGGCATGCAATCTCCCATCTGCCTGATTTCTTCTGTAGGGACTGTTTACCAAGAGTCTTGGAGGCAAAAATGGCAAAAGCAGTTGGCTTTTTGATAGATCCGGGCATTGAGCATAGGTGAAGGTGGTCATGATTCCTGAACTCTTACCTTGTTCTGCAGTACAGTTAAAAGACACTCGATCCTCCAATCTATGGGTTCAAGGTGTTATTATAACCTTGATTGTCAGTGATGTCCTGATGACCAGGCATGGGCCTTTCTTGAATTGACATTTCTTGGGTTTAGCTTTGCAGGTCAGAGCTCATATGACTTTGTTTTTAGCAATTTTATGCCTTAAATTGAGCTTTGGAATTATAAAATAAGCTAAGGATAGCATAATTAAGCTTTCAATGCCTGTCCCCTTTTTCTGTAAATATTTCTTTTGTGTCACATGAACTTTATAGCAAAATAGTATTATGTTAAGTAAATTGACTTGAGATGTAATTAAAGATTGGTAGTTTTCTATCTGGAAAAGATATGAAGCATGTCATCAGTAAATGGTCAGGCTCTGAAATCCTCCTTTTAGACTGGCGGAAAAAGAGTCTATATTTGAATATTTAGAGAATGTAAAGAGGAATTCAACCCTAACTTTACATGTAATCATATTTTAGGTTATCAGTAATTCATGTGATAAAATATATTAGAATTGAATATGTGATCCTAAACTGAGTTTAGCATAACAAATTATTACGTTCACCATTGTCATTCATCAGATTGACTTATCTACTTCTACTCTCAAAATATCAATGAAAGACTAGTATATTAAATTTCCTGAAAATGAATGGCAGTTTAACGTTATTATGGGGAGGATGTGCTATAATCTTTTATATTTGATTTTATAAGTTGTTTCAACTTTTTGTCTATTCTTTATCGTGTAAAAGAAATAATGGTTTTATTGTAATGTATCTATTGCGATAAAATTCGTTTAAAGATGAAAGCTATGAGAGGCCTTTTGCACTTGGCTCTTCAGGAAGCAGCCTCTGAGATGAGGATTAAAGACTCTGATGTTAGATATATCTGTGATTGGAAAAGAAGCCATGTGGAATTTATGGCAAGCCCCAAGAGGATAATGATGATACAGAGCCCTTGATTCTTAAAGCATGATATCACTAGTATGAAAATTATATGCTACTGGAAAAAATACTAGCTGGAATAATTTTGGAATTCAGTAAAGTGTGGTCATCTGAGTTTGGACACGAAGTGACCCTACACCCAGAACTGACTATCAGAGCCCAGCGCTCTTAAGTAATCAAAGGTATAAGGTCCATCTGACCCAGAAGTCCTTTAACACAGACAAATATTACAATGGAAGGCAAAGATCAATGTCAAAGAACAGTCTTCAGCCATCCACTGTACATTATCTAGTATACCTAGCGATCCCTGTTCAGGCCTATGGCATGCCATATATTGTACGACCAGCTCCAAGAGTAATATAAAAACCGATACTTTATGAACGTGTATGCTGAAAATGGATCGTGGCTCAACTGAGTGATAAGTGATTGGAGTGTCCGTGATGGACAGGGCCTCTCCCACTGGGCACAGCTTTGGGAGTGATGCACCAGGCTTCTCACTTGTTTGGAAATGGATATCATGGAGGTGAGAATGGGACTCAGAGGTGGTAGTAACTTTCCTGTCCTTGCTGGTTTCCCAGGCAGGTGGAAGCAGAAAGACTGGAATGTTAAGGGCATGAGGTCTAGGAGGGTCACGTGTAAATGATGGCGTGGAGAGAAAGTAAGAGGTTCGCTCTAGTAAAGCTCCTAGGGGCTATTCATAGTCTTTCTTAATTTCTTAGCTCACCCTTAATGTTGTCTAGATCGACTTCACCCAAGACTTCAAGAAAACCGTGTCCAGGCCATGGGTATTTTCCACCCTGCCAGATCCAAATTCTATTCTGAAGTTTCAGTTTTCTTGCTCTCCATGGCACTTGTCATTAGTATTCATATCACAGGTTGCCACATCGTTGAAGTCCCTTGCATTTCCTTTTATAACACGGTAGTAATGATTTGTTTATTTATTTAATACTTTACTTTTCTCATCTTTCTGTCCTTTAAATGTTCGATTGTTCCAATGCTAGATCTTTGACTTTGCTTTTCTGTGTATATCCTCTCATCATGACTTTTCAACTCTCAACTGGCATGTTTATGCCCTCTCTAGGCTGTCTCCACTTGGGTGAATATTGAGCATGCAGAATTCAGGAGGGCTGTGAAGTTTTTTAACCCCGCCTGCTTCTCAGGAAGTCATCATGGACTGCTTTCGTCCTAGCACATCACATTTGCCCCATCAGCATCAGCTATGACACATCAACATAACATAAATTTGAGAGCTTCTTTTAACCTCTCCAGGCTAAGCTTCCTCAACCACTGTGGGAGCTGACCAGCTGACACCTGGGATTCTATTCTTACTCTGTTATAGCTGCTTCTTAACTTAAGTACCATAGTGCTATCTTTCTTACTGAAAATAAATAAATATGAAGTCATGTTATAACCCGGTGGTTACTAACTCTGTTCAGAAGAACAGAATAAAATTCCAGGCTACCTGCCTTAGAGAGAAAGGGTTGCCTAACTGGCCCTGCCTGTTTCTGATTGTTTGTTGTTCATTCGTTTTCCTTCCTTGGTCTGTTCTGTTTTCTTCAACCAGCATTTTCCTTTCCCCACTACCAGGATCTGTGTTATTTCCTACTTCAGTAACTGTGTTTTCTCAATTTCCTCTTGGAGAGATGCCACTTTCAGATACTTAATTTAGTTGTGACTTATGTGGTTCTCTCCCTGTTTCAAGTATGTGGTCAGATTTTACCCTCTCGTTTCTGACTATTCAACTGTATTCGTTTTTGACAATTTCACAAAAACGAAGACACACCTAAGAAGAGGAAACTTCACTTGCTTCCATTTGTTAAACTATGGTCATGTCTTTCAAGCATTTTCTTGATTGTTGATTTGTATCAAAGAGCCCAGCCCACCACAGACAATGCCATCTCTTGGCTCTCGGTGGTGGGCATGAGCCTTATAACAGTGGTAGTTATTCTAGCTAGAAAGAGCAGGCCAGTAAGCAATGTTCCTTCAGAGTTAGTGCTTCAAGCTCCTGCTTGAATCTCTTTATCTTAGCTTCCTTTAATGATGGACTATAATCTGTAAATCAGATAAGCCATTGCCTCCTCCAAGTTCCTTTTAGTAATGTCGTTTAGTCCAGCAAGAGAAAATAACTAAACAGCAGTGTGATTAAAAACCCATAACTCTCTTTCCTCTTGGGAACCACAATTTTTCTACCAAAGGGTTGTTGGATGACATAATAAACTTGCTTGGGTTTGTCTGACCTATTCGGTAGCAGTTAAAATCCAATGAACAGAAAATCAGGTTCACTATTTTCTAGCACACAAACTTTGAAAGATAAGCCACTATTAATCTATTTTGTGGATCAAGAATAAAATCAGCAATTTATTACCTGACAAAACTCCTGTACTTTTATTATTCAGTTGTCTTATATAGTGACTCAAAACTTTTGAGGTTTTTTTTTTTTTAATGGTTTTTTGAGACAGGGTTTCTCTGTAGCTTTGGTGCCTGTCCCGGAACTAGCTCATGTAGACCAGGCTGGCCTCGAACTCCCAGAGATCCGCCTGCCTCTGCCTCCCGAGTGCTGGGATTAAAGGTGTGCTCCACCACCACCCATCTTGAGATTTTTTTTTCTTTTAAAGAAAAAACAAACTTTGAGAATATGGCGGAAGAAAGTCACGTATTTGTTTTTGTCTTGAACTTGACTTTAGGAAAGGACATTCAAGTTTTGTGTTAAACAATTAGAATTTTGGTTATTGAGATTTATGCTTTGTATAGTTATGTATTTGTCATAATTGCTTACTAAAGAGTTTCAATTCAATTTCTAGGCAAAAGTTTCAATTTTTCAAAAGCCAATTATGCCGACTGATAAATTTCAGGAGAGCATAGCCAAGAAAGAGGAAACTATTGTAAAGTAGATAAGTGCTGGCGTTAGGTAAAAATAGGATCCAACCAAAATGAGAGCAAAATACTTTGTATTAGTGTCTGAGAGATTTTCCAGATTTATCAGAGAAAGAGGAGCTCAAGGGAAAAAAAAAACCAAATAATAAATGAGGTTATTCATATTATTAATAATTCTGCTAAAAGGGTTGATATATTGAGCTCATTTTAAAATTCTCTCTTTAACAAGAAAAATGAAGAAAGTAACGTGGGCAATTAGCTACTGACATGGCCACTGCATACATAGGTAATGATCAAGAGCATGCGGGTGGTATGACCAGCTGAACCTGGAAGGAAGATGTGCTGTCTGACGGGAGTCAGAATCCCAGCATCAGTAGCCTCTTAAAGTACATACAAAATGTGAGCGGATTACAATTTGTTTGAATATTTTAATATTTATCTCACATTTAATTATTTGACTAAATGACACACTAATATATTTTAATTCATTAAATGTAAATGGTATTTATACATTTCAGTCATTTAAGAAGAAGCAATATACAATCACCCATGGGAGTCTCATTGTAGAATTTCTTACCTTAACTAGTTTTTCCCTATGTAAAATGTGATATGTCTGCTATCCTGTAGAACAAAATACTGTGGGCACCTTCACTTAATATGCTGCTTGATACTATGTTAGAGTATATCTTGTTGATTGGGTAATATTCCATTATGTTTTATTACACCACATATTTTGTCTTACTATGTTTTATTGTGCATTTTTAAAATTTATGTCAGCATAGAAGACTGTAAACTTTATGAAGCCAAAGAAGTACATTGTCGTTCTCTCCTCCTATCTCTCTCTTTCCTTTTCTCCTCCTCAAGCGCCATTTTCCTGCTAAGGATTGACAGCCACTTTCTGTCTTATGTGTTGCATTTAATACACTGAGATGTTGAATCTAACCCTGACACTCAGCACCAATGTTCACATTGTTCCTTTGATAAAACACTTCTTGATGTGGTCCATTGTGTTTTGTTTTGGAAGTAATAATTATTTTTTTATTATTTTTGTGAAGCCCAATTTTTTCATGAATTGAAACATGTCAGTTTTAGCTGAGTTTTGCAACTGGACTCTGTTTTTTACAATATTTAAGTATGTTTGATTTCTAAGAAATGCCAACCAGTAAAATGTGCAATGAGGTAACTCAGTGAGAGCAAAGATACAGAAATACATACAGTGCTAGAACATGGGGGTAGTGCCTCATGCATTTTGTCTTTGTTGGTGATTGAAAAACTGATGAATCATGAGTCTCTGAGACAGGGTTTCTCTGTAGCTTTTGGTTTCTGTCCTGGAACTAGATCTTGTAAACCAGGCTGGCTTCAAACTCACAGAGATCCACCTGCCTCTGTTTCCTGAGTGCTGGGATTAAAAGCATGTGCCACCACTGCCCGGCGAATGAGATTTTATGTCATAAAACAAGAATACAATATTTTCCTAGGAGATCACTTTATGCATAGTTCTTACAATATGTGGTTAATATTTCTTAACATTTCCATATCTAATTAGATGAGATTTTAGTAATGTGGAAGTTTTAGAAGATAATTAAATATGGCTCTTTTCATGTTGCGGGGAGCGAGGATAAACTGGCCAGCCTCACTTATTTTAACCATTTGTCTTTTGTACTTCTTACTTGGTAAAGATATTTTTAAGTATTTATAGACCAGATTATTCTTTTCTTTACTAGATAGCGTCTATAAGTCTTCCTGTTAAGAATGTGATAAATTTGTATCACTGTTATTATTTTATCTATCTTCAATACTATATAGAGTGAATGCTTTGGAGACGGTTGTTATTCATTTGCAACAGGGAGCAGGACATGATACAGATATTCCTAAAATCTCCGATGTATTTCAATGGTGGTCATTACGCTCATTAGTTTCAGCAAGAGATTTTATTTCAATAAGCAAAAAAATTATTTTTCCAATCACTGTGGATACATGTTAGTCATGTATTTTTCACATGATGACCGCATCTTAGCTATCATAATATATTCATTTAGATGACACTATCATTGGGTTTTATTCTTTTTTAATAGAATCCATAATTGAACCACATATTCTCATTTCTGTAGCTTTTAGGAATTAGGAGGGTTTTAGAGAATAATGCCTACTTGAGTAGGCTGTAAGAGAAACCCACAGAATCTGCTACCATTTAGTCTATGTAGAAGTCCAGCAGTATTTTAAACTTTTAAGAAATAATCCATCCTACAACAAACAAGTTCAGAACATGTAAAAGGTTTTGCTTTCCCAAACCCAAGATGTCAAGCCTTCCAGCCAGAAGAGAACATTTTAACTATTAAACAGTACTACTGAAAGTTTCGAAACCTGGTGTATTCATTCTAATTGGCACAGTCTGCTAAAAGCAGAAATGTGCCAATTAAACAAAAATCACAGTATTAATTGGTGGTTCCGGAAAGCATAGTTTTGCAACAGTGTCACTTTTATGAATTCTTTTATTTGTAATAACATCCACTTTAAAATTTCCAACGTTTATAAACTAAAGGAGGGGTGGAACAAAAAAGAGAGAGACACGTTCTGAAAGAAATAGCAGAAAGCCATGGTAGCAGAGCGGCCGAGGAGCAGAGGCTTTCTAACGAGCCCTGTGATGCATCTACAGCCATCCTTTCCACGGTTCCGGCAGCGGGATCTTGCCTACGCTAGTGTCAGGGTTTATGTGTAATCTTCAGGTGTCATTGAATATAAATCTCTGAGAAAATCGTGGCAATAGTCAAGAAATGAGTCCTTTCTTAAATTCTGAGAAAGACATTGAAAAACATCATAAGAGTTCGAAAGGGAGACAGTTTTTTATTCTCTCGTCTGCTAGATGGAGAATTTTTTTTCCTCTTACCAATTGACAATGATATAAAATTTTCAGACTTAAAAGACCTCTCTTTCATTTTTAGACAGCTTTCTTGATCTAGGGGTTAAGAATAGCTTCCTCTAATGGTGTCAATGTGGAAGATGGTACTTTCTCAGTGGAAGTAGCTAGTCAGTAGCTGTTTGGGCAAAGCCTAATGTAAAGAGAGTGGGACAATCCAGAACCCTCCTCCTCTGTCTCCTGCTTCCTCCACCACGTCCAGCTGCTTTTTCCTCACACTGTGGCTTTAGACTGAGCGGAGAAAGGAGCGGATCCGGCAGAAGCCTGTGACAAAAGCTCCGCGGAGCAGTACCTGACTCCAACATTGGCTCTGTAGCTCACAGCTAATTAATCCCACAATAGGATGGGACTTGGCTAGTTGTATTTTGAATGTCCTCGTGTGGCCTCTCTTGACGAGACTTGCCACCAAGGGTTTGAAGCTTTCACCCTATTTAATATTCATGTCTAAAGCAGCAAAGCGCCTTGGGATATTAAGAATTTTTTAAAAATTGGTCCTTTAGGTTTAGATTATAATGGAAAATTCAACAGCTATGGCTGCTGGAGACAAAGGTGAGCAATTCACATTCTGGAAGTAAACTATCAAGTGTATGCCGAATAGGATAAGATATAATTGTTGGGACCGCGTGGCCAAGTAAATGGACCCACCAGAAGTGCTTCCCAAGTGCAACGCTACCCACAAGAGAGAAATAGCATTTCAAGGAAAGGCAAATTTAGCTTGGATGGAGGAGGTGGATATTTCAATATTTCTTTGATTCTATGCTGTTTCTGTCTGTGATTCATTTTCTATTATTTGTACTTAATGTAGAGTCAGTCAATATTTTCTAAGAAATTTCCTGGCGACTTGTCACAGGTGTTGCTGGTGTTGACTTAGGCTGGTCCTGGGCTCCCAGCCCTACTCAGGCATGCTCGCCATCAGATGAAGCCATTCCTGTAGTCAACCAAGTACATATTCATGAAATTCTTTCCTCTTTCCTGTGTCCTCGGGTGCAGTTTTGGGGAAATGCTCAAGTACTCTTGAAGGCATTGTAGTGAGAAGTTAGAATGGTTATGGGTATTTCCCAACTCCTTTCACTTTAGGAAAATTTGTTTAGAAACCATTTTTTTTCCATTTCTTAGTTGCAGTTACCTTGATATATGTCAATATATTCAGATCACTTTACTTCCTCCTTCTTTCTCTCATACACACACACACACACACACACACAAACATTTCTGTAAATCTTTCCTTTGTTTTAGAAATATCTACTAATTCACATCCATCGACTGTGTGATAGGCTGAATCATCATATTCGGATATGATATTTGATTCGCCAGAGGATAAAGATTGCTCTTCCTTTACATATATCAGGTTTAACTGATCATATAACTGAAAAATACATGTTTTAAGATATAAATATTAGGCCACAGTGAAAAGGCATGTGTTTTGTTGAGTTGTCATTGCTGTCTTTCAAATCTCATATTCTTTTTATTACAGCAAATATTGAGTTTTCACTTACAATGTCCAAAACGAGTACCAACTTTCAAAAAGTTCCTTTAGTTCTTAATTTCATAATGAATGAACTCTGGGCATAATGGTAGTACCTTTGATTTGTGAAAATAAAATGTATTTTTCTTTGTTTTGTTTTATTAGGAATTTTTGAATTTTTCTTCTATGCTCAGATAAATGATAGCAATGAATAAAAGAACTCATGGTCCTTTGGGTACAGAAAGCACATGGCTAAGAGTCTACTGTTAAATCAACACTCCTCTGAGAAGTGTAATACTTAAATGCAGTAGCAGGTATTATAAGCTTCTGTCCCCCTTACAAGTGGAAGACACAGTAGTCCATATGTAAGGGAATTGGGACTTTAGCTTTGTAATAGACAATTGGATATTGAAAAGCTTTAGTAACTGCAGTCATTCCAAGACTGGTAATATGATATTGAAGCAGAATGAAGAAAGACATACTAGTAGACTATGTTTTTGCTCTGGGCATCATAGAGAATGGGCTAAATATGCTACATATGAAGAAGTTGTTTGGGGCTGAAGATGGATAAATTAAAATACCGATGACTATGCTTCAGAAAAACAATGTGGGATATAAATAATGTCATGGCAACCGGTTGTCTGATATAGGTCTGGAAGAATTGTTAAATCATTTATTCTAATTCTGAACTTTATAGATGATAAGAAAACTTGATCTCAGTGATATTAAATGAAGCAATAGAATAGTATGGTAATATATTCTGCACACGGGGGATATTATAGTGTAGTAGTTAGTTCATTTACTTGCAAAGTACCTGAAATGAAATAGTTCTAGATAGACAGGTAGGTATATTGTAGGTAGGTAGATAGATAGATAGATAGATAGATAGATAATAGGTAAGTAGATGATAGATGGATAGATTGATAGATAGACAGACAGACAGACAGATAAAACAATTGTTAGACATCAGTCACACACTTTTATTTGAATGGGTTACTGTTAGTGGTCTAAATTTTAAAGAATTATTCCGGGATAAACATGCCTACATATGATTTAGAACCATTTTTCCAGATTCCAACAAGTTTTGACAAGTAGAATTTCTTGTTTATGATAATAGATACTTAATTATCATGATAGGAGGCTGCACCTAGGGGATTTTCTCATTACTTATAGCAGGTGACAGAAAGAAAAGGTACTTAATAACCAACCCCAATAACAACAACCGAAAGGCTGGTTGTATGATCAAAGAAAACAAAGAATCACCTTGCTCAATATTTTGATTTTGCACACTGCTCTTATATTTAGGAATTCTGACTCCTAGAATCTGAAGTGATCTTTCAAAGTATTTCCAAGTCACTCACAAAAATAGTGACCGTTCAAAAGGCATTGAGCTTAGCGCTTCACTCGTCTTGCAGGTGATCTAGAACTGAGGCATTGGATTATATACCAAAGCCCCATATTGTCGGAGTTCTGTTTGTGAACTTTAAGTTCCTTTTACAAATTATTCTCTTCTCACAACACACTAGAAGTGACAATGAAGATGCTTTAAAGCAAAGTGCTCCCACTAACTGCTACTCTGCCCTTCCTTCAAACTGTAGTATGTCATCTGCTTGTTTTTTTTTTTTTTTTTCTTTTTTTTCTTTCACATAGCCTGGAAGGGTGACAACTGTCCTGGTAGTGACAGGCTGTTAAAAACGATTGGCTTCTGAGCTCAGCATTCCTCCTCTCTAACACAACACTTTGCTTAATATATGCAAACTGTATTTAGGTGTCTCCGCTTCACCTCTGTGACACTTGGGAGGCAAGAGAAGTCCACAGCAGGGTACTGGTAAGACAATGTGCTGTGCATCCAATAAAAGTGTCTTACTCTTTTGTGAGTCAGAAGTTTTGTCTTCCGCGAATTTCCATAAAACATCTACATCTTAGTATAGTGGAATATAACCATAGACATTTTATGGCTCCTCACAGTACTTATAATATTTTATAATAAGAAAGCATGAGGTGGGTGCACAGTAAGGGTTAGAGGTAGGGACAGGAAGAGGAAATGATGTAATTACATTATCATTTCAAATTAAAAACTTTTCTAATTAATTTCCTACTTGCCAGAAACTTACATCTTGTTTATATTGTGGTCTATAATGTTTTTAATAGTTAACTATAAAAATGTTGCAGATAGTAGCCTTAATTACATAAGAGTTTCCTCATGGAGTCTTCCTCTTTAGCACCTTACCACGGGAGGGAGGAATGTTAGCATTCAGGCATTATGCTGGCCTACCTCCAGTTACCTGGCAGGATGCACTTGCCAGTATTCAGGCAATACTCTGACCTACCTGCTTAGGGTCCTGACGTCATCAGCTACAAGCAGGAGCACTAAGACCCTTATAAAAGGTGAGTCCTGCCCACCTCCCTTTCTCTCTCTCTTCCTCTCCTCCATAGTTCCTGTCTCCAGAGGCTGGCCTTTCCGACTCCCTCCCCCTCTTACTGTTTCTTCCCTTGATAGAAAACCCCTCCATGTGAACCCTGTCGCATGGAGGGGAGGCTTCTCTCACTCTCTCTCCTGCTGTTTCTTAAATGATAACAATCCGTCCACATCATGCCACGTGTCATTTACCTTTTGCAACACGTCAAGAAACTAGACAATACTGCTTTCAAAATACGTTATCAATCCTTTGTATGAAGGATTGACTTCGGGCATATTTTGTCTTCTACCTTGTTTTTCCTTCCTTCTGGTGTTCCCAACTTATTGCTTTGGCTACTGTACTAAAGCTTTGATTTCTCTTTGTATGTGTGAGTGCCTGGATGTATGTGAATATGTGTACTATGAAAATACAGGAGATAACAGATGTCACAACACGCATTGAATCCCTTGGGACTGGAATTACAGGTGACTATGAGCTACTGTGTAGGTACTGGGAACTAAACCCAGGTCCTCTGCAAGACCAGTAAACTCTCAAGGATCTCCTTTTATTTATTTTTAAGTGATATTTAAAAAAAATTGTTCTTTGTAATTTTCAAAACCGTACCTTGTATGTTTTGACCTTTTTCACCTTCAGCTATGCCCTCCAACTCCCTCCTAGATGCATCAACCTACGTCCATCCCACCTTAATGTCTCCTTTTAAAATTATTATTAATATGCTCAGAGAAAATTTAGCACTAAATGTATATATATCCAGGCTGTCTACTGGAAAATGAGCAACCTACTGGAAGTTTCAGCCCCAACCTCAGAAAAAAAGGAGTCTTTCTTCCTCAATAGCCTCCAACTTCCAATATGACTGGATCATGTGCGAATCTTGCAGACTCCGGAGTGGATTTGTACATCTACCATCCATATACAGAAGATAGTGTTTCACAGCCTCACTCTTTGGGTCTTTCTTTCCTCTTTCGTAGGATGTTCCGAACCTTGGATGAGTAGTTGATATACATGGCCCACTTAGGGGTGAGCACTGACAATCATTGATTCTCAGAACGTTGATCAGTTATAAGTCCCTGCATTGACTACTGCCAACCGCAAACAGAAGCATCTTTGACCCAGGTTGATAGCAGCACAAATTGAGAAGTAAGATGCAAAGGGAGTTGACACTTTTGTTTTTATTGTTATTACCTTAGGTCTGTTTATTTTTATTTGCATTTTAGTCTGAGTGATTTCTACTTATCCATCTTGAGGATTGTAGATTCTTTACTAACTTTTGTCAAGACTCTGAAGTGAAATCAAATGCATCTTTATTGCTGTTACTACATAGTTTATTTCTGGCATATTATTTTGTTTCCTGCAGTTCCCACATTTTTATTGGCATTGCCTAAATTGTCTTATTATCTACTTTTCCCCATTAGAACCTTGACAATATTGCTAATGATTATTTTAAATTCCCTGTCTGTAGTGTCTTTGTGAATATCTGATTGGATCCTTTTTGTACTGTTTTTGTTTTTCTAACCTTTGATCTGATTTTTATTTTTTTATTGTTGTTGAAAAACAATGCTTTGCATAAGGCAGTAGAAACTGAGGTCCTAAATGTGCAAATTGACATTTATCAGGCCAACTATTCGGCTATAATTTGATATCTGTTGTGGTTTGGGGGCATTGGAGGTGACTTTTCCTTGCAGCCACCTGATATTTGTCTCCCTACTGTTTGAGGACTTCCTTTTGGCATTTTTCAGATCTCACTGCCCTGCCTTACTGTTGTTGCTAGTAAAAAGGGGGAGCCTTTCCCACATTCTCAGATTGTACAGCACAGAGGTTCTTGTGCCTTTCAGTTGTGAATTTTTCACAGTCCTTTAGCCCCTTCATCAGCTATATCAGTTACCTAGCAGTGTTTTCTCTCTTTAGACTCCCTCCTTTGTAGACACACTCTTGGTTGAGACCAGAAAACTGTACTAGGAGTAGAGAAAAGATTAGCTCCCTTTCATGATCCAGAATCTTTCTTTATGGTGTCTTTCCCCACAGATTGTCTTGTGCTGTAAGCGACAACAGAAGAGACAGGTTCAGGCAACTTTCAGAGGTGCTGCCCTTCCCTAATCCTACAGGGTTTGTGGAGAAGAACATTCCCAGTTTTACCTTAGTCTTCATTGTGAGAACTGGCGAGTCTGGTTCAGTATAAAGGTGAGGATTCAGTGAACTCACTGTCATGCAAACCCATAAGGAGCTTTGAGGAGTTCATCATTGTTTTCATCTCAGTAAATCTATGATTTAAAAAAATGAAAGTTTTTTATACAATTTTGCAGGAGTCAAACTAGTATTAAAGAGACAATGATCTCTCTCTCATCCTGTCTCTCTCTGTCTCTCTCTCTGTCTCTGTATCTCTGTCTCTCTCTGTGTGTGTGTGTGTGTGTGTGTGTGTGTGTGTGTAAACCAGCTAAAACAATTGATGCAAACTCAGTTAATGAAACCATTCCTGTGGCTGGCTGTCTCCTAGATCTTTTGAAGAACATTTGATCAGTTATTAAGAGCATGGTAGGGACTGCTGGCTTTTTGATGATGCTCTTACAATGATTCAACCACCAGTGCTTGTGACATTGTTTTCTTTAATAAGAAATTTTCTTTAAACAGGATAGTTTAGGCATTTTTTGTTATTGTTTGCTTATCTTTTTTCCCGACTTTTACTAAAATTCCTTGTTATCTTCCCACTGGGATTTGTAAATTTTGCTTTTGTAAAAATGTCATGAATTCTAAAACAATGGAAAAAAATTCCTCTTGTCAAATCCTTGATAACAGTGATCCTCTGGAGGGCTGACCCTGCAAACCCACTCAAAGCAGCATGGGTGTATAATTTTGAGAATCATGGTTTTAGAGAATTTTTAGGTGCTTACTCTCAGAAGTTCCAAAAAGTTGAGCCTCCAAGTCAGGAGCAGCTGTGGTGGCTGGGTAAATATTAAGTGTGTCTGAATTTAGCAAGGAAACTATTATAAAAGAGTCACTGAAAGAAGGGACACTGACAACAGTGGGAGGAGGACCATAGCTGTAGGGAGCATTTACTCTAAGGTCTGCAGGATTTGGAGAACTTGTCAGGAGACTTATTTGATGGAGGAAGGTCATTGGTTAATTATAATAAACCAACTGCTTGGCCTCATAGCTTAGAACATAGGTGGGTAAACAGAATAGGATGCTGGGCGGAAGAGGAAGTGAGGTCAGACTCTGCTCTGCTCCCGGAGAGACTCTGCTCTCTGGAGCAGAGACACCAGGCTCTGCTCTCCCAGGCAGCTCCAACCCACGATGGACTTAGGCTAGAATCTTCCCGGTAAGCGCACCTTGGGGTGCTTACACACATTACTAGAAATGGCCTAGTCCAGGTGCGAGATTTAGCCTAGAAGAGGCTAGAAAGAAATGGTTCAAGCAGTTAAATGAATACAGTTTGTGTGTTGTTATTTCGGGCATAAACTAGCCAAGCGGCCGGGGTGTTGGGGACGCAGCCCCACCGCTCATATTTCAACAGCGCCAAATGTGGCGGTTTGGATTAATGAAGACCAATAATAATAGGTATTTGAACAAGTTTAATGACAAAACCAGACTCACGAAACCAAGGTTCCAGCAGAGTACCTAGAGCAGGAAGGAAGGGGCAAGCACAATTTATCAGTAAACATACGCCCGAGGGCAGCCCGCCCCCCAAGGGGAGGGCTTATCCCTACACTTATTTTACATGGAAAGAACAAAACCCTAAAGAACAGAATTGTGGGAAAGGGAACGGAAAGAAGAAGGATCATCGGAGAGTATATTATAGAACATATTTCTATGAGACACTGAGGAGCTGAATGCTGTCTCAGGCTGAGAGCAGGCCAGATTTAAGGTCTGGGGAGGAGAGAAGCTTTGCTAAAGAGTAATTAATGAGTGATGGGAGCAGCAGTTCAGCCAGTCTCTTTTGAAGCACAAAACAGGAAAGTAGAGGTTGTTTGTCTTCCCACAGCTAAATGAAGAGGAACCAGAGGAGCCAGTCTTATCTCTGGAAAGAAAAGGAGCCTAAGATTTCTTGGTCTCCCCTAGTGTATTATCGGGGAGGATATGGTTGGGGAATGTTCCACAGAGTTGGTAACATTAGACGTTGGTTTTTTCAGGTACCTGGGAAACTTTACATCTGCAACTTTCATGCCTCTATCCCATCAACTGTGAGGATTTACAATGGACATGCTGTGGCACCTGATGCAGGAGGGAGCAGGTCTGGGGCTGCGAATGAAATGACAAGTGTTCACAGCCACTGCCCAAGTGCCTGCCAGGACATCCTGAGAAGAGCATCTTCTTGTGCGATACCCTTGAGTTCAGGTTGCAGCAGGTACCCAGGACAGCCATCTTTTAGAGAGAATCCTCTGGCCCTGTGAGACTTGAGATGTTTTGACTTAGGGAGCTAAGGCTTTCTTTTTCTTTGTGGTGAATTAAATATTCAGTTTGAATACATTGCTATTTTTTAAAACTGACTTTTAAATCCTTCTGTCATTCTAATTAAGCGTGTCTTCATCTCTGGAGCTTGGCTAGCTCTAAGGCAAGAAATAAAGGAAGCTTGCTTGCCAGGCCAGGCTGCCTAAGCTCTCACATCTCTACTTGAATTGATTTGCATTATAATGCACATGGGCAGGAAGATAGGTAAATTGAATGTGTGATTAACTGAGCAAAGAATAAAGCCCATATAGAGTTAACATTATTGCTGGCTCCTTGCAGGTCATTTCTGAAGGATGGAAACAGGCACTTTCTAGGAATGAATGTATGAAATATGATGATTATCTTATTGAATATAAAACATTTATTACATGATTCAGTTTCCTTTTATTTTACATGAAATGTGTTAAACAATATCTAAGATGAGAGGTAATCACGCTCTGTGGAGGTAGCCAGTGCTTGCAAGGTGGGAAAATCTTTGGATCTGGAAACGATCTAGGACTAACTTGGAAATTTTGCTAAATCATATGACCCTACTCATAATCACACTCTAGGATTTTTATGTAGTTCTGCAAAACTAACTGAATGGATTTCTCTAATATCTGGTGGAACTGTGTTTGTCACCTTTATTAGACTTCAGAGGCATTTGAGTACAACCCTAAATTTCAATCATCTTGATAATGATAATAATCAGAGTAATAGTAATAAAGATTGCTAGAAGTACGTGATAACCATGGTTGTATAATCTGATAGTATTTAGGATAAACATTTCTTTAGAAAGTCACCATAAGTTCTGGTTCTCCCAGTCTTGCTGTTTTGGGAAATAATTTGATCATGCACATATCACTTTTAGACTTCACAATTCAATCACACAGGTCTGTATTAATCACAACAATACATATGTAAATGTTAATATTTCATTGTCTCTTCTGTGAGGATGTCTGTGAATGGGCTTTGCATAATCAAGCTAATAGCATTCGTGAATCTGCATGATGCCTCTGGTTTATTCTGTCTTGATTCTTTTCATTATGTTAAAACCACTCATTTTTAAGAATATGTTTATTTCATAGAGAAAACTCCTATTTTTAATCGACTGCATTCTATATAACATGGGATTAACAGTGTTTTATAATTGAATTATATACAATAAAGATGTGCCTAAATGAATGTGTCCATTTAGATAAAGTCTTATCTCTAAAAGTAGTGGATGTTAAAAAAATAAGAGAAGCTTTACTAATTAACTTCTGAAAGATCAGTTGCTGATGGTTTACAGCCTGTAAATGGCATAAACAGAATAAATTTCTGTCTTTGTTAAGTAATTTCTAGACTAGATATGATTTTTGTTAACAAGATGTAAAAGTGACCATTTCTACTCTGACACCAGGAACACAAATTTACCATATGATTTTGAACACAGGGCACGTGACTCTACTTCTTTCTTTTTATAAATAAATAGTTATTATTTTTTTCTGGAGAGAGACTTCAAAGTATTGTCTTTAATGTGAAAGTAAAAAAAAAAAAACTCATGTGATAGCACCTAATGTTCTCTTTGACACTTTAAACTGGACTATGGTTCTATTTTTTTCAAAAAGAAGTTTTTACTTCAAAAAGTAAAAGAAAGTTTCAGCCAATGAAAACGTAGCATATACAATGATCAAGTTAGTATGGTATAACAATTAATAGCACCCCTGAATGATCCAGACATTCTGTCGGTCAATAATAAAGAAAAAGAGATGATACCAGAGCAACTCAGTCATATGCCAACAGTTTTGAGACCTTGAAGTTCTGCAATATCTGGTACAGAAGCCAAGGATTCAAGAGGCTATTTATTCAATGTATATTCTCTCTTTTCTCCTGACTTTGACTCATAGAATCAATGATAGTGATTCATTTTAGTTGTGAAGGATGTCAATATTTTCATATTGTTAAAAGAGAATTAATCCTTGTTTGTAAAACAAAGAAGTAATTGTGTTTCCTAAAGGAATATTAGGGAATTGCTTATCAAGGGTGTGGGCACTAAGGGTCTTCACTGAGGGAATTCACACTTGCCTAAGGGATAGGTGTTTGTTTTGTTTTTTACTCTAAAATAATAGAGATCTGCTTTTTCACTATGACCCACCAACATAGCTGCTTTGAACCAAAACTGAAGAAGGCATCGGGGTCATTATGGAGAAGTACTTCACATGCCTGGGCAACAACTTCCACACCAACAAGATGTGTACTCAGAAATCGCCGTTATCCCCAGCAAGAAACTGCTTGGCTATGCCACTCATCTGATGATGTGAACTCAGGAAGTCCCATGAGAGGTGTCTCTGTCAAGTTGAAGGAAGAGGAAAGAGCAGTGGTCATTATGTTCCTGAGGTTTCACTCCTAGCTCAGATCATTGACACTCAGGAAGCACCGAAGCTTCTGGACAACTGGCTGTCTCTCAAGTCTGCAAGTCACTCAGCCTACAGTGGGGATGAATTTCAACATGCCACATGGAGCCATTTTACTCTCTTCTGTAATACTTTCCATAATCCTGGGAACATCTAAGATAAAAAAAATTAAAAGTTAACTTTCAAGAAACTGAAAATTTTATGTTTCAGAGAATATGCAATAGTACTGCGATGTGTTTTGTTGCTCTTTAAATGGCAATGACATCACCATCCTGCTTTATAATTTCTATCTTCAGGAGCTCTGAGCCCAGATCTCCACAGCCTTTCTGAATCCAGGTCTCCACAACCTTCCTGAGCCCAGATCTCTACACCCTTCCTGAGCCCAGTTCTCCACACCCTTTCTGAACCCAGATCTCCACACCATTCCTGAACGCAGATCTCCACACTCTTCCTGAATCCAGTTCTCCACACCCTTCCTGAGCCCAGTATTACATACTCTTCCTGAATCCAGTTCTCCACACGCTGAATCCAGGTCTCCATATCCTTTCTGATCAAATTGGGCCAGCCTGATGGCCTATAGATGCTTAGTATTTATGGATGGTAATTGTTTATTTAATAATTCTGAGAATTATGCTTTTATAATCTAATGGCTTCCAAAAGGATAAAGAAATGAAGTAGGTAGAAATATAAGGAGAGAAAAAAAGCAGAAGATGAAGTTGGATGGAGTAGAGGAGAGATGAAGGAATTATTCCATGTGACCTGCATTCTACTTGTGATACAATGCCATGCATTTTAAATACTTTAATTCATAAACTGAAATTTTACTGCCAAGAGTAATTCCCTTCTCATTTTATACAGAATGAATAATCCACAATTATTCATTGTGGATATAGGAAATAAACATAAATATAGGCATATAGGAAATAAATATATTTCATGAGATAATGATTAAACGTTTATTAAATAGAGGTTTGATTACTATATTACTTATTAAAATAGTAGAAAGATTTTATTAAGAGGGTTTTATTGAATGGTTTCCCATAATAACTACTGGTGAGTGTTGTCATATTATCTATGCCTTCACACACACACACTCACACATACACATAGACACACACAGACACACAGACATACATACAGACAGACACACACACAGACACACACATACATACAGACACACACACACACACACACTTTTTAAGTTAACATGCTGATTGCCCACAGAAAGAATTTAAAGGCAAAGTAAAAGTTTTCAAATGATGTTTAAAATCTCTTGGGTCATGAAACCAAAGAAAAAAGACACCGAGTGTTGAAGCCTCAAGTCATGAAGATTTTGGCATTAAATAAAGACAACTGTAAATTCAATCTATTCTATAATTCCGAAGATAAAATATCTCACTGAAATTTGTATCAGAAAAATCTCAAAAGAAAGATAAACACAGACGCACATACATATTTCCTCGTTGAGGATCTCTTCCATGAAAAAGGTCTGCGTATGAAAGACAGTCCAGAGACATCTTTGAAGGTTCTCTTTCAAAGCAGCTCCACTTTCCCGTGTGTCTGGGGATTTCTGTTATTAATTGAAGTTAATTTTCTAGCATATCAGTTTGCCACGCACGTGGGAAAGATTGATAGCCTCTCCGATTCTCGGGAGTGTTGGAAATGACACTGTTCCATCACCGGGTGCCTTCACTTTTATCATCACAAATCAAATTATAAACATCGGGGCAACCTTGCTGGAATCTGGCTTCGGGAGATTTCCATAAGATTAATTAGGCGGCCAAAGCAAAGGTGGTAAAATAGAAAGGGGAGGGGAGCGGGGAAGGAGGGAGAGTGGAACCATTCATTCCTGGCAGAATGGAAAGCCATTTCAACAATGGGTAATTAGCGTGGGCCACGGATCCTCAAAGGCACTGAGGACACTGGACTCTTTCTCGCACTCTGATGTTTAGTGCCGTATTGTGGACCCCTCTTTTAATTAGTGCACTTTGATACCCACAGGAGTTTGAGGCTCCAGGGCATGCTAAACACAGACTGACACCAGCAAGCTTCTGCCTCCTTCCACTCTAATTAGAGACACAATGAGCTGCAAAGACAATGTTTTACTCCAAGATTTCTTCTGCAGATACCTCTGGCAGGAAACAATCGTTTATTTTGTGTCTATATTGGTATTCAGATTAAATTGTTAGCATGCAAAAGATGAGTTAAGGGCACAGATCTACTAAAAATGCTTAGCAGGGTTCAGAAATGATGGAAGCAATTTGCACAGAGATTGTTGTCTTTTGGATTTTAGTTTTGCTTTTAATTGGAATAAACCTTCAATTTCAGTGTGGGCTGTATTCTAAGGAAAACAACACTGTTTCAAAATATCCATAAATTCTGTGCCTTAAACAAATTGTTCTAAAATTATCTCCAAGGGGAAGAGAGAGTGTAAGGGAAGCCCCTCTCTGCATTTAGAGGCACGGAAATACCTACGCAGCACTAGGGAGACTGACAGAGGTCATTTCTACAGGAAGAGTGCTAATCTGTCTAGAGCTGTTTAAGAAAGCCCTGGAACATTTGCAGTACCAAGTTAAAAAAAAATTATAGTATTAGTTTTGATGGACAGTTCCATGCTGATTGGAAGAATATAAATATCCCAAGAGAGATTTCATATTAAAAATTACTCTCAACACCCACAAAATACAGTATGTGTTATTTTCACTGTACACAGTAAATCTTGTCATCCTGAAATTGAAGCATGAGACAAATATTTCCATATATTATTATTGTCTGTATATTTCTATACCATATAGTCTACCTTGAAAAATAAAATTCTCGTGGAGTTGCCATTAAAATAAATTAATGGTAGTATTTCTTTATGTACCTGTTTGTCTGTTCAACTGTCTAGCCATGTAATAAGTCATATCTATTCTTTTGGGAAAATAGATTTAAAACTCTCAAATAAAAGAAAAACACACAAATAAAAAACCCCAAATCTCTCCTGAGACCACATCACCACACACCAAGTATGTCATCAGTAACTTTTGGTGCTTTGTTGAGAGAGAAAATTTCCATACTTCCATTCTTTATTATTCATTATAATCAGCCTAAGACAGATACTATCTTGAGAAACAGCTTTTAAGTACTAGAGAGGTAGGAATTTTTATCTAAGCATCTCCATGCAAAACAAGTAAAAGCTATTCTTTATGAACCTTTTTTTTTTTGGCCTAGCTATGAACGTCCCTATCATCAAAAAGACATTAAATTTGACTAGAAAAAGCTTGATGCCTTAATATCTTTCATATAGACTTTTCTTCAGCATCTGTGTAATATTCTACCTGTGCAAGGATCATTAAATAGATTCCAATTCTATACGAACCCAACAGAATGGAAAAGAATGCCATGGTTGTTTAGTGTTGCATTTCTTGTTTAGGAATAAGCTGAGACCTGGGCCAAAACAGCGCCATGATATTGGCTACTATGCTGGCATGGTGGACCCAAGGATCATTGGTTCAGTATTGACAACTGGTTTACAGTTTAGCAATCCATACCCACTCAAGGAAATTTTGAAGACAGTGTTTTTCTGTGTATTCCTTGTTAACCTGAAACTCTCTTCCTAAACAAAGGGGCCTCAAACCACCTGCCTCTGGAGTGCTGGAATTAAAGGTGTGCGCTCACCGCTGGCTATATGGTATTTCTTGAAACTAAGATTTTCTGTGAGTTCATCAGGCAACCACTTTGACTGATTTATTTTAGCCTAATTTGTTTGTGAATAACAGATCGATCTCAGAACTGGCATGTATTTTGAAGTCAGACAAGCAGGTCAACAAACTTTGACAAGGATCCTGATGTGGTATTGAATATTTCCATCTGCCAAAGTGTTTTCATGGTTGAGTACTCCCAAAAGTTCTGAATTAGTCACTCATAAACCACCGTCCTCTGGTGTGTTTTAAAATTAATATTTAGTACCGTCCATTCATCTGGAAAAGACCATATCTATAAAAAGAATATTTAAGAAACATAACAATTCCCAAAGTAAGTAAAAGCCCCTTTCTTGTGTGTTTGAACCACGTAGATAATTTTTAAGTTTTTGATAAGTGTATCTATGTAAAGTACTTTGTAAGCCACGAGTGTGTTTATACCTTTTGGGATAGAGTTAGCAGTAACACTGCAATGTAATTTTAGTAATAATACTTAGTTAGCATGGCTTAAAAGCAGGAACCCTTCTCCCAAAGGTGACTCAATCCCCATCTAAATCACCGAAGGAACTGTTGCATAATTAGCTAGGAATACCTTACATATTAATGTTTCTCGTCATCTACCATTGAAACCCCGAATTCCGCCTCTACACCCTTTCCTAAAAAAGATTCATGCTTCCAGCTAAAAGCGCAGGGGACTCTCTGAATGTATGAGCCTACAGTGTGCTCAAGGAGAGACAATTGGTCCCATTATGAATAGTTTACCAATGGTTAATATTACTTCATATTTTCTGCCTGTCTTATTGAAAATCATCTCATCTATTATTAAGATGTGCACTAGATTATAGGTGCTTATGAGCCATTCTTGATTTATTTTTTAAAGCAACAGACTAAGGAAAAATTATTCAAATACACAAGATGCACAGGGAAACTAAACTTCCTTCTCCGGTCACGAAGGTGAGCTGTGCGCTTCAACCGCCTATTTGCAGAGTTGAGAAGCCTTCTACACGTTTGTGTTTTGACACCTTTAGAGACAGAGTGTTAAGTGCCATGTTGTATTTGGTTAAATGTGACAGCACAGAGCATCGGGCTACGACATTAGTTTAGATTACAGGCTATGCCAAAAGCCATTTAACTGTTCTATCACAAAGAGGCAATGGGATCCCGAAGAAACGGCCCTCTGCTCATCACACCTGCTTTGTAAAGTTCCCCTTATTTCCATTAGCCTATTTTCTTCCCATTCCTCTCCATCTTCCCTGTTCACTTAGAAATTCATTTCATTCCCTCCTGTATTCAGGGATGCTCCTTGCTTCAGGGGCCCTTTATAGTAATTTATTCCATATGCTTATTATCCTTTGTGTAAAAGAGTTTGGTCTTTTTTTTTTTTTCCTCCTTGTTCCTAACTTTCCAATTTTCAGATCATATCAACTACTTCTCTGGTCTCAAAGCTTAAAGAGTTTGCTTGGATCAATTTTATCAATCCACCTTAAAATGTCTAAAGTTATGCTGGGCTATGTGCACTGTTCCCACTGACAATTTGCTCAGCCTTCTTTTATTATAACTTAATCATGGAGATCTAGTGCCGTTCACACAATTGCTCACACTGATCCCCAGAGTGAAGAAGTGCAAGTAAGCCTTGTAAAGATGTAATGACCACCACAATTTAAATGACACAAGGTAAGGTTCCATCTACAGTAGTATTAAAATCCCTCCATTGTCAAAATAACCATCATAAGTCATATTTGATATTATAAAAACTAATATTTTATACTAAATATATCAATTATCAATCATTTGCCAATTTTAAGAGAAAGATTCATAATCCAGTACAGCTAGGGACAGACTTAGCTTTTCTTTGCAAAACATACCAATGCTAACATTTCTAATATGGCAATATCCACAACATTGGGAGAGGTATTTTAAAAAAAAATTGTAATGTGTGGTTTTTCTGGCAGACCTATTCAACATTCTCTGTCCCATTAGTTGATATTAGTATATTTTAAATTACCAGATATTTACTTTCTCTATAAAAATCTCCTGCCTCAAGCTATAAGTGTTCCTATTACTAAGCAGTAAAATGTAGAATGGTTTTTTACAAGTCAGCTAAGAAGATAACATGTCCCCAAGAAGCTACATTTTAGGGCTGAAAAAATAGCTTAGTGGTAGGGTGCTTGCCTAACAAGCACGTAGCCCTGTGTTCAATCTCTAACCATGGGAGGGGGAGAAAAGAAACTTCATTCTGGTCAATACATTATTAATTTAAAAAAAATCATTTGCTGTTTACCACATTGAAATCATTTAATTGAGTACCAGTTTTATTATTATTATTACTATCATTATTAATTGTTATTATTAATAATAATGATTATTATTAATAATGATTATTATTATTATTACATCCTGACCACAGTTTCCCCTCCCTCCTCTCCTCCCACAGTCTCTCCTCTTCATCTTCCCTCTACCACTCCCACTCCACTCCTCTGTTTCCCTTCAGAAAAGGGAGGCCTCCCTGGATATCAGCCAAAGATGGCATATCAAGTTGCAGTAAGATTAAGCACCTTCCCTCCTATAAAGACCAGATGAGGTAACCCAGTATGAGGCAAAAGGTCCCCAAAGAGGTCAAAGCAGTCAGACACAGCCTCTGTTCCCACTGGTAGGAGTCACACAAGAAGGCTAAGCTACATGTCAGCCCCACAGAGGCTCTCTGGTTGTCAGTTCAGTCTCCGTGTGCCCCTGTAAGCCTAGGTTAGTAGATTCTGGGGGTTTCCTTGTGGTGTTATTGACCCCTCTGGTTCCTACACCTACCTCTCTTTAGCAGGATTCCCAGAGCTCCGCCTAATGTTTGACTGGATCACTGCATCTGTTTCCATCAATTGCTGGAGGAAGCCTCTGATGACAATAGGGCTAGGTACCAATCAATGAGAATAGCAGAATATCTCTAGGCATCATTACATTGACACTCCCCCCCCCCCGCCCCCCAGGTGTGTTTACTTATATTCTAGGTCTCTGGAGAGAGTGCTGGGAAAGACGATGGAATTGGGGGCATCTGGGGCGCACAAGAAATGAAGTGCAATGGAAACCCCCAGAAATCTATGAGGTTGGCCCTAGGCAAGAATCTTAGCAATGGCCGGGCTGTAGTGGCTCACGCCTTTAATCCCAGCACTCGGGAGGCAGAGACAGGCAGATCTCTGTGAGTTCGAGGCCAGCCTGGTCTACAAGAGCTAGTTCCAGGACAGGCTCCAAAGCTTCAGAGAAACCCTGTCTTGAAAAAAAAAAACAAAAACAAAAACAAAAACAAAACAAATAAACAAAAACAAGACTCCCAGTAATGGAGGATACAGAGCCTAAACCAATCATTTTTTGTAACCAGTCAAGACTTCCAGGGGAGGGATTGGGACACCAACCCAGCCACATAGCCTTCAACATACATTTTGTCCTGCCTACAAGATGTGCTGCAATAAAGTTGGGACAGAAATCGTAGGAGAACCACGATAATAAATATTGGTATGAATTTTTCAATGTATCACAAGAGGGAAACTTTGAGAGCATCCTTGTTAATGGTAGATTCTTTCTCTGAAAGGAGAATAATGCTTGTTTTTAAAAGCCTTGTCCCAACCTTAGCAAGAATTAGGTGACCTGGGAAGATCTACATCTCTGGTAAGTACACTAACATAAAAATTGTTCAAATGAAGTGAAATTATGAAATGATTATTTTTTAAAGCCTCTTAGTTTTTTACGTATACTCAGGTGTCCAAAATGCTTGGGTGTAATACCCTGTGTGAAAGCTCTGAATGACTAGGGATGGACGGCAGTGTGCAAACTGCCCAGCTCCTTGAATTATCTTAATGACTTGGGGCCACAGTTCTCAATGGACTTACTATTCTCTCGATCCTGAAATGTCATTTTGACATTCGCAGGCATGTTGTATAGAGGTAGGACTCCTAAATAAGAGACTTTAGGCATTCTTCTGGCTAATAACCTTTACAAAAAATTACTCTACTCTTTTTCCTGCAGTACTAAATACTGGGTCATTTTGGCAATAGGGCCTTCAAAACAATAAAGCTTCTACCCCTAGACCATTGGTTCTGTACCCACAGTAAAGATCAAAATTACCTGGGTGATTTGAAAACAAGCTGATATCTAAGTTTTACCTTGAGAATCACCTCCAATATTTACTGAATATATGCACATGAACGGACCTAATTAACAAGCCAAGAACTTCAGCTACATCTAGAAAATTCATTTTCTATTCAGTATTTATTTCTGAGTTGTACTGGAAATGTTCAAAGTTTTCCTTCAGAAGTGAAAGATGTACTATACTTGTTTTTATTCTCCATATGTTCCCTTTAGAACAAAATGCCATGTTGGGATAATATCCCTGATTCCTGAAAGATCCTGGAAAGCTGTTCGACCCTTATGTATATACAGTCCTACCTTGTGGCATAGTTCGAAAGAGTCCTGTCTAGAGTCATGAAGAAAGGAAAATAAACTAATATTTATTGATTTAATGCAATATATAATTTAATCTGATTACTCTATCTGACTTGTGAGGGTTTCTATTTTATTGCTGATGAAAATAAAGTTTGAAAGACATTAAGTATCTTGATAAAAATTATTAACACTGTTCATTGAGAAGTGCAATTCTGAACGCAGATTTCTGATGTTGTCAGCTGCTTTTGTGGCATCTCTTTTTTATGGCTTTTCCTTCTTACCTACAGGGCTACTTTTCATTTGGTGTTACATGGATGTCTAAAGTGTACAGTTGTGGGCTTTAAAAATTATATTTGAATACACATCAGCTACAGCAGGATGAGTAAAGTTTTTTTCTCTTCAAACCCGTCTGCAATATTACACTTTATCTTGATATCTGTAATTGACTAATTGATACAATCATGTATGTATGTATGTGTGTGGTATGTAACTATTTATGTATCTCTGGGTGCATTTTTATGTCTGTGTGTGCTTTTGTGCATATTCAAGTGAACCTTCTCACTAGGCCACAGTCAAGCCAATTTTTACAAAACAGTTTCAATAGAATATATTGATTGTACAGGCAGGTATGTGCTTCAGAGTGGCATTTGGTGTTTGGTTCTTCACTACACTTTCCTCATATTTACTGGCTCACACTCTGCTCTCTTCTTTCCTACTCTTGCTAGGCCCTTCCTCTTCTCAAATATGTTGTGCATACATACACATTTGTGTGTTTGTGTGTGTGTATATATGTATATGTCTGTGTGCTTCTGTGTATGTTTATGTCTGTGCATCAGTGTGTTTATATGTGGTTATATCTGTGTATATCTATGTGCATGTGTGGATCTGCAACCTGGGTTCTAAGAATGAGAATAAATATGTGACATTTGTCTTTCTGAGTCTGGTTGATTTCACTTAATGGGAAACTCTACAGTCATACCTGCTTTCCTCTGTGGATGCATTGTATATACTTACCACGCTTTTTTAATCTGTTTATTTCTTGAGACACAGTTACATTGTTGGGTATGTGTTTCCTCATTATTCCACTTGATATTTATACTTTTGCATTGTATTCTCCTAGAATAAATAAAGTTTCTCTAAACTTCACTGAATAATTTTACTTTCATGAACATGAACGTGCTTTCTTTATAAATTTGTAATACCTCGATGCTTGTAAGCAGCACCCACTTTGGTGTCTGGTCATTCTCCCCTTGGTTCGGTGCTTTGTGTTCAGACACATAACTGACACAGTCACGTCTGCTACTTGTTTTGAACTCAAATGCAGAGTTACTTCAATTTTTGCTTCTTGCAATGCTGCCTCAGTGATGTTGCCCTTTTCCTGTAACACTCATCTAGTTCTATACAAACAAATAAACATGTCACATCTTTCCTCTCTTGATTTTAAGAGTTCACTCTTCTTGATCACTCAACTTGAGAATGGATACCAGTTTCCCCACTGAAGATAACCACACATCAGAGAAAAGGGGTGTAGACAGTTCCCTAGTTTTCTTTCTGTTGTTGTGGCCCACGGGAGCATAGGGTATATGTGGCTTACACTTTCAGGTGTCACTGAAGGAAGTCTAAGTATGAACTCAAGAAGGAACATGGAGGAACACTACTCTCTAGATTGTTCCGTAGCTGAATCACAAGCTCATGCCCAGCTATGTAACAGTCTTACATAGCTCAGGACCACCTACAGTGGGTCCATGTTCTCTTATATCAATTAATAATCAAAATAATTGTGCACAGACATGTCCATTGATTAATCTGATTTAAGGATTTTCTCAGTTGAGACTCTCTTTCAGATGACTCTAAGGTTGTGCCACATTAACAGTCAAAGCTAACTAGGAGACTCTGGTAGCGCGAGCTTTCAAAGAAAATGTTTGAATCACCTAGAGAAATATTACTGCTGTTAATATTGACTTCCTAGTTTCCACCTCTTGTTCAATATGGTTCTGTATACTAGTTCATGCACGTGAAGCATTTGCTATATGTGGTAATGAAATATAGTGATGAAATATAGTGAAGAAATATACCATCTGTCTGCCACTCATTCTCCCTTCTGTTTTAAAATCTAGTCATAAACGGAAGCATAATGAAAAAGATGCAAACACACCAACGTTTTCTTTAGACATCACTGTATTAAAAAGTGCTTTCCAAGTGCATGCCACCTTGAACAGCCAACATACATTCATTGCTGTAAAGTGACCCATGAGCAAAAATACAAGTTATCGGCATACAGAAGGCAGTTTGACATCCATCTCTTATGTATCCTACAATACTGATCAGGCAATTTCGGATGGTTATTTTTGAATTATGAGGCATCTCTAGCAATGGTGTAAACTGGACATTACTGTTTGGTCCCAAGGTGCTGCTATTTCTTTGTTAAAAGCTAATGTGCATGATGGCATTAGGGGTGGAGCCTCTCGAGATGATCAGTGTCTTTCTGAAAGGTGCCGCAGTGACTGCTGCCCCCATAAGATGATGTTTAGGAAGTGAGTACTCAACAGTTACCACATTCTCCAGCACTTTGAACTTGAGTGTCTGTATCTCCAGATTTGAGAAAAAATAATTTTTCTTATTGATAAACTATCCAGGTTACAGTATTTTATTAAACAATTTAAATGGAGAAAGCTATCCATGTCAGATAATTACATCGTTTCAAAGTATTGAAAAGCGTGCTTAGTGCAGAAGCCTGTACAGCTCATATTTAATTATAGGCTTATTTATTTTCAGTAAAAGTTGTATGGAGTTTCGATCTTCCTGGACAGTTTGCAGCGTGTTATTTAGGTTCTGTGTAGATGCCATCATTTCAAGTCAGCACAGTAACAGAAGACAATTGCTAAGTTTTGTTAGTTGCTTAGGCAAGACAAGAATTTAGATTTAAAAAAAAAATAGCAGCCATGAGACCATGGGACAGAAAGGAAACCACAAAATCATTTTGGGGAATATAATATGTGCTCCAGTATGACAACAAAATTTTAGAAATAGTCCCTATTTCCTTAAGTTCTAAGAAACACTGTTTTTTAAAGGGAATCACTGTACCATGCAAAGAGAAGGTAGTGCCATTGTTTTTAAAGGGAACCACTGCTCTGTGTGAGGAGAAGGCAGTGCCTACAGTTTTCCCACAAATTAATTTCTAGGTCACAAGAATTTGCACTGGGTTCAAAATCCACCCCCATCATTTATTTTAGCTTTATACTTAAACGCATTAGAATGAAGGAAAGATCAATTGTTACTATCGCATGCTATTCTGAAACCCTTCCATTTGGGTGGGTTTTTTTGTGCCTTTTTTTCTTTGCATCGTACGTCCACTTGTGACAATTTATGACTGTCAATGACGATATGAGGAGAGAAATGCCTACTCTGTCAAAATCACTGACTTTAGAACTTGATTCTCTTCAATTTTCTACTTGAAATAAATGAATCAAAGACCTTTTTTTCACCCTATTGTTTTCACTTTAAAAGCCACTCAGCCTTTAAGAGAAAGGAGTACTAAGTACCAGTTGTAAAATAATCTGTCAGTCAATCAGGTGCTTAGACTTTGGGCAGACCACTCACTGAGCTTTAGAAAAGATTTTAAACACACACACACATAGTGGGAAATCATAATTAAAACAGGTGCAGCTTAGAAAATTCCACTTTGCACTGATTTTCTTGGGGGAATTTAGAAAGGAGCATCGTGACTCCATTAAGCTGATTTTCAAACGGATCCTTTAAATACATAGCTGAATTTTAAAAACCTAAAGAGCACCCTGGCCAGTCAAGGCTCAGAAAAAGCACTGCTGTGACCCCACCCCCACCCCTGCCATTCAGTGCCTTCGAAGGAGTGCATTCCCTCTTGCTTATTCGATCCTTGTAGTTCTCTCGTCCGGTTTTGGGTGTTTCATTATATCTGTTTGGAAACACGAGACGAGGGAATCCATATCCCTGGAAAGAAATAGAAAATAATTTATCACCTGGTTCAATGTATGAAGTTCCTGAAAGCTAGTGGTAACACACATGAAGGCCTGAGCTCACTTGGTGTGCATAGTAAACTATTTCTATAGTCCTATCATCTCCTTGCTCTTTCCAGTTAAAACCACTGGGTATAAGTAAACGAGATCTGCAAGGATTGGGGAGACAGGAAAAAAGTCTGCTCTCCCTAATTTGGGAATGGACTCTAAATTTATGTGCATCAAATAATATCCTCAAACACTGCATTTTCATCTAACTACCAGAGATATTTGCGCAAATAATTTGTATTTGCGAATTTAGAGGCTGGGTTAAGGCCATTTGCAAAATTTGGCCGTGAAAATGTCAAGTACGTATAGCCTTTTTTATAACATCATAAATATTGAAGAGTAGAACACTTAAACCATTAAGTTCGAGAGAAGTGGGACAGCATATTTAGTTGTGTAGCAAGCAACTTTCAGCGATTGCTGCAGGTACTTGAAACGTCAACCTTAAAGCCCCATCTTAAATACAGTCCACAACATAGGAGCCCATTCCTGGATTTAAACTGAAATCCAAAATGAACCTCTTTTTCAGTAACAGTGCATAGTTTGTGTTCTGCTGGCTAGGTGTTTAATTAGTCAGGGCCTCAGGGGTGAGGTTAATCGTCAAGGCTTACTTCCATTGGCCTCCGAGGGAACATCTTTACAAGCCTCTACCGTCCTAATACAGCCTTGGCTACAGCGGGCCTGAATAGCCATTGCTTCTTATTACCTACTATAAAAATAGAGAGTGAGGAGTGAAACATGGGAAAATTGCTTAGAAAAAAAAGAAAATTTGGATTTCCTGGAAATTTTAGTAGCTGGGTGTATTTAGGACAAAGGTGATCAAGGTCCTTAACCATACTCTCCACACCAAGGAAAGGCTTTGTCTAACAGTTTTAGAAATTTAATTAATAACAGTCCTTGGGCCTTTTCTCTCCTTACTCCAAGTTAAGCTAAGTAAACAATATTACTACCTGGGAGCTTCCCAACGGACATCACTTTTTACAAAACATCTGGCTTGGTGTCTGTCTGTAAATTTTTTTAAAACTTTTTTTAAAAGACAGGTTTCTCTGTGTAACAGCTCTGGGTGCACTGTAACTAGGTATGTAAACCAGGCTGTCCCCAAACTCACAGTGATCCCTCTGCTTCTGCCTTCCCAGTACTGGGATTGAAGGTGTGTGCCACCATAGCCCTGCTTGGTGTCTGTAACTTTCTGTATGACTTGCATTCCTATGTCCTCTCCCAAGAGCTGTGGAAGCCAGAGAACTAAACTATTTCCCGAACCTTCCACCATTAATAAGGCTCGACTGAGGATTTGAACACGTGGGTAAGAGGGTAAAGCTAGGACAGTATACCAATGACTGAAAAACATTTCCGGTATATCAAAAGCTGTTATATATTTCACAAGGTTTGTGTTAAGAGGAAGATTTTATTTTTCAGCTTACATGTTTATGACCACGTTACAAAGATCCCACTCTCACCGCCCAGCTTTTAACTTTGAATTTTTCTAATCACTGCTGCTTATACAATTCGCAAACAATGACTTTGGGGTTGACAGGCAGAGGTAGTACATACCTTTAATTCCAGCACTCAGGAGGTAGAGACTGATCTCTGTGAGTTCAAGGCCAGTGTGGCCTAAAGAGCAAGTTTCAGAAAGACTCCAAAGCTTTCTCAGACATCTGTAGGCTGGAAGTCTGCTGTTGGGATTGGCTGGGTTGTATTCTCCAGAAGTCCTGCTCCTTGTCTTCAGATTCACAGATGGATACCGTCTCTATGCCGTCAATGTTTGTGCATGCATGTGCATGCGTGTGTGTGCGCATGTGTGTGTGTATGTGTATATGTGTTGTCGTCATTCTCACTCTTGTTAGACACTTATTTAAGACTGGTTTAAGACTCCTCTCCAGGACGTCAATGTACCTTACCTCTTAATGATCCCATTTCTGAATACAGTTATATTGGAAGGCACAAGGGTTAGACTTCACTCATGAACATGGGGCTGGACAGACACAGTTCAGCCTTCAACAGCTACTTGCTTTCTCCTTCACCCTCACATAGAAAGAAAAAAGAAAAGAAAAAAAGCATAGTATTTCCCTGGTTAATAAGTACCCTGAACTCTGAGAGGTCACTACATCACTAAGCAGTAGGAAATCACACATGGGTCTGATTCAAAGATTCAACATTTTCACACTTATAAGATGCATTTGACCAAAAGCTAGCATCCAAAGGGCAACATACTGTTCTGAGTTTACCACCATAGTTTAAAAAAAAAAAAAAAAAAAAAAAAAAAAAAAGAGAGAAAAAAATTGCATGATAAACCAAAAGAAAAAAAATAGACTGTAACAACAAGAACAACAACAAATCATAAAATCTATATGTTAAGAGAAAAAATAATGAGGTCTTTGATCTATTTGGATTTGAGTTTATGCATGGCAATATATATGGCTCTATTTGCATTCTGCTACATTTTGATATTATTATGCCAGCACAATTTGTTAAATAGGCTTTCTTTCTGCCATTTTTATATTTTTAGCTTCTTTGTCAAAAATCAGGTGATTTTAGGCATGTAGATTGATATCTGGGTCTTTGATTTGAATTTGTTGGTCCTCATGTCTGCTTTTATGTGAATACTAGGCTATTTTCAGTACTGTAGCTCTATAGTAGAGTTTGAAATTAGAAATTGTGATGCCTCCAGAAGTTCCTTTATTGTACAGGATTGTTTTGGCTATTCTGGGGTTTTTGTTTTTCCATATGAAATTGAGTTTTGTTCTTTTGAGGTCTGTGAAGAATTTTTTCAGGACTTTTGATTGGTATTGCATTGAAGAGAAAAGGGGAAGTACACTTGAGTGCCTGACACAGAAGACCACTTCCTAAATATAACCCCAGCAGTACAGACATTGTGAGTAAGGAATAATAAATGGGACCTCCTGAAACTGAGAAACTCTGTAAAGCAAAGTCACAGTCAAGAAGACAAAATGGCAGCCCACAGAATGTGAAAAGATCTTCACCAACCCCATACCAGACAGAGGACAGATCTCCAAAATATGCAAAGAACTCAAGAAACTTGACAACAAAAGAACAAATAATTCAATTAAAAATGGGATACAGACCTAAACAGAGAACTCTCAACAGACGAATCTCAAATAGCTGAAAGACACTTAAGGAATTGTTCAATGTCCTTAGCTATCAGAGAAATGCAAATTAAAACAACTCTGAGATTCCATTTTGCACCTGTCAGAATGGGCAAGATCAAAAACACTGATGACAACTTATGCTAGAGAGGATGTGGGGTAAGGAGAATATGCCTCTCTTGCTGGTGGGAGTGTAAACTTATATTGCCATTTGGAAATCAGTATGGCGATTTTTCAGAAAATTAGAAAACAACCTACCTCAAGACCCAGCAATACCACTTTCGGGTGTATACCCAAAGGATGTTCAATCATACCACAAGGACACATGTTTAACTATGTTCATAGCAGCATTATTTGTAATAGCCAGAACCTAGAAACGGCCTAGATGTCCCTCAATTGAAGAATGGATAAAGAAAATGTAGTACATTTACACAATGGAGTACTACATAGCTGTAAAAATGACATCTTGAAATTTGCAGGCAAATGGATGGATCTAGAAAAAATCATATTGAGTCAGGTAATCCAGATACAGAAAGACAAATATAATATGTACTCACTCATAAATGACTTTTAAACATAAAGCAAAGAAAAAAAACAGCATACAGTTCACAATCCCAGATAAGCTAGACAACAAAGAGGACTGTAAGAGAGACATACATGGATCTACATAAGAAGGAGAAAAAGACAAGATCCCTGGAGTAAATTGGGAGCATGGGGTCATGGGAGAGGATAGAAGGGAAGAAGCGAGGGAGGGAGGGGAACAGAGAAAAATGTATAGCTTGATAAAAACAATAAAAAGGAAAAATTGTGAAAAAGAAAAATGAAGACCCATTTTCTTCTTCTTTCCCTACTAAATTATTTTCTGTATATTTGCATGGAGGGAAGGGCAGGTGTGGGAGAAGGGGCACTTGTGTGCTGTGCCATGAATATGGAGATCAGAGATCAGAGCTTAAAACTTGTGGTTAGTAGCCAGCTTTCAGGAGTTGCTTCTCTTTCATTATGTGGATCACTGGGAAGAAGAGCAGTTTGTTGTCAGGGCTGGCAGGAGGTACCATTTTCTCACTCTTTTCTTCTCCCTCCTTTACTGTCTGCTTACTCTTCGGTGCACTATTTTGATGCTATCTTGAAAGTCAGCATTGAGTTCTAATCCCACACCTACCTGAACATTTTATTTTTTTATGTTTTCAAATTTCATATTGAAATCCTTTTCTTTTCCAAAATTTAGTATCAAATATACTTTATTAGTTTTATAAAGCTAAGATATCTTTACTTGGGGTGGCTTTGAAAATTATGCATTAATATGTTCTTTTTCTTTAAGTTCTGCTTGATTTCATGTGAACACTAAGCCAATTGATTTAGTTAACATTTAGCTGAAATGAATTTTCTATGACTGTTCTGATAAACTGTTCGGTCTGCCTGTTTGCCATGTGTCTGAAGGTGATGTATCTTTTCTATCTAGTCAAGTTTTTTTTCATTATTTTCTACTGTTTCACTATAATGGGTCATAACTTCTACTTGTTTTTCAGTTTTGTTTTCTCTCTGTGGAACCTGTTAGATTATATGTACCTATACATTACACACATGGGGGGGCACAGCTTAACAGTTGGGTTACATTCTGAGACCCATGTGTCCATGTAATGCTGCCTTTGGACGAACATTTTAAAGTAATGAGAGTAGATTTATTCACATCTACAAGGTGTAGTTTAGGATATCCCTAGGGTATACATTCAAGACTTTTATTCCTAGACTACAAAGCTATACAGTGTATTACAAAACTGTATCCTGCAGTCAATGATAACAAAAGAGTGAGTGCTATCTCTTGTTAGGGACCTGAGCACAGAAAAATACAGCAACAGTATGATAAGGCAGACTAAAAGTAGCTCAGTTCTGCAAGACGCTTGGTGTGAGTGGTGCTTAGGTGCTTATAAGACCCCATGGTGGAAACCAGTGATAAAGGGGGAATGAATGCACAGAGCACTGATGAAGTCTTCTCTCAGTCAATGTCACTATGTGTATTTATTCATTTATACTTCAATTATTTAGTGTATGTGTGTGCATCTGTGTGTGCTTGCACATCTGTGTGTCGTGTGTGTGAGTGTGAAAATTAAAGCACAACTTGGAAGATTTGATTCTTTCTTCAAACATGGAGATCCAACACAAGTTGTCAACCTCGGCAGTAGCTGCCTTCACCCTATGAGCCATCTTGATGGCCGAAGGTGACTTTAGATTTATAGAAACACATTTTTTATTCCTGCAAAATTAAATTAATTTTAGATCACTGAAATTTTAAAATTGCATAAATGTTTTAAATTGCTTCAAACTAGTTCCACACATACATTGCACAGTTTTACAAAAATCTTTCTTATTAATCATATAATACTTTCTTGTGTATCAATTTTTATCTTCTAAACATTTTGGTTAAAAATTAAAGAACACACACATATGCATGCCTTGAATCAAATGGGTCAGGACAGGCAAGTTTGCTGTAACCCTCCTCCACATTTTGCCAACTGGAAGTCTTCAAGAGTAGTAACACAGGTTGAAAGTCTCCTCCAGGAATGTCCCCCAGGATCCTGCCTTGTGCAAGGCTCATTTTAGCAAATACACCTATGGTGATTTTGCTGTTGTTTCCTCTTTCACCACAGCAGAAAATGCACAGCTAATTTTTGTCTGTTAGTGAAAAGCTCTTGGTGTTAAAATCTGATTTCAATCAGTCTCAAACCAAAATCTCCAAAAGTGTCTTCTGAGTCCATCACGTGGATTTTCTTGGGGGTTCTCATTTCTGTAGCTTCCTCTTCACACTTCTTTGGCTGTTTGTACATTAGGTGATAGGAATTTAGCAGTTCCAATATTGCAGGGGCCTAGTGTTGGCCCTGGGTCAGGAATGGGCTTCAGCATATTCTGATCACCAGGTGGATTTCACACAAATGGCCCTGAATAGTCTGAGTCGTGTTTATTTATACTTTAATAGAGTTTTTTTCTACCAGGCTTTTAAGAACAGTTTATTGTTACCCACTATTTTTGTCTTTTAATATATCATATTTTTAAGAAATACATAGTAATCAGTATAAAAGCCCCCATAGTTCCCCTTACACTTCTCCAAATATACTTCCCCACCCCCTCATAACCTTACTCTAGACATTGAGCTCAGAATTTTTGTAGGCTTAACTGAGTATTGAGCCAGACACATCCTGCTCTCGCAGCACTGATGGCAACTGCCAACTGCTTGTGCTTCCAAAGTGAAAAAGTAGCAGGCATGGGCACAGTGGTGTAACAATGACAATATTCAAACCCAATTTTTTTTCATGTTTGTAAGATATGTAAGATATGCTTTTTTACAGTTCCCTTTTCTACAAGAGGGTCCCATGTCTCGATGTCTCTGGAGAAGGCCGACTTTGATAAGTCACTCTTTCCCATCTCACTATAGCACACTTCTTTACCAATAGAAGCTCCTATGTATGGTAGGGATGGATCTCTCCATCACACATTTTATATTGCATTTCCCCCCATTGGATCATACTAGATCCCATCATTGATTCTATATGCTTGGTGTCCAGGGAACCTACTCCCAACGGTTGGCACTATGTGTATTCCTGAGGCTTTCCCTTACTCTCCTTTCTAGAACTGTGAGACATGGTTCGTGTTTCAAGTGTTGTTTTATGATATGTACCTAACTGTCTATATTGAGTCAGAAAAAAATCTCAGGATTAGGAGTTGCAGTTAGTAATTCCAGAGAAGAGATTTGGGGAGCCTTAACCTCCTGTAAAACTTAGAAGACAATGTTTGAGAAAGAGCAGAATTTCAGGGAAAATTACAGCTGTTGTATGTGTGACTGACAAAGTAAAACTAGAAGCTGCCCAGAGAATCAACAGTATAATGAGAGAGAAAAAGAGCCCACAAGCTGCATGAGGTTTGCAAATTCCTACACTATCTGGTGGTCTACTGGATTGCCAAGTGAAAGTCCATTTCCACATGTGTCTTGCCCTGAGGAAACCCATTTGCTGATGTTGCATGTGTTATAATCTTGTAGGACCTCTATCTGGTTCATCACTGATGAAAACCCATCAAACAATGCATGACTGTGCATATGATTTTTATCTGCCAATGTGAAAATAGGAAAGAATTTTAAGCACCCACTATGCTGCAATTAATTTTCCCTTCTTTGGGATTGAACTCTGAAGTTCAAATACTTATCACTGAAGTTACCTTAGCTTGTACAGCCTAGAACCAAGTATCACCCACTCATTGCCAGCCTGATCAGACTATGTTCTTCACATGGAATCTTCAACAATCTTAGAAAAGATCTTTAATAATGTAAATGAGCATCCGCAGACATTCTGACTTCCCACGTGATACCTATACCTGATTCTCATGCTTCCCAGGGATGAACAACAACTCTAGTAAACTGCTTTTCAGCACACTGGTGTGCAGAATTAAATTTTGGAAACCACTAAACATCTCTATGTTGCTCTAAGAAGTTTATGCACCTATTAAGGTCAGAGGTTGAACTTGATCATCTTCATCTATCTATTTCTACCTTATTTCTTGAAACAAGGTCTTTAATTGAACCTTGAACTTACCAATGGTCTAGACTGTCCTGCCAGAAAAGCCTTGAGATCTGCCTGCCTCTGGCTTCCATCACCGAGATCAAGGATATGCGTTTCCTTTCCAGGTTAATTATGGGGGTACTAAGGATGTCAACTCAGACCCTCATGCCTATACAACAAGCCCTTTATCCACGGAGGCATCCTTCTTGCCCCATACTACAAGTTTTCTTACCTATAATTATGCAAACATCAGAAATTTGTTGATGATGAAAGTTAGATATGTTTTAACATCTATAGATAGACTTTTATATGGGGCTGGAAAGATGGCTCAGTGGTTAAAATCATCAACTGCTTTTCCAGCGGACCCAGGTTTGAACTCCAGCACCCGCACTGAAATTTCCAACCATCTATAGCCCAGGTCACAGCAAATGTGACACTTTCTTCTGGCCTCCATGGGTACCACATGCACAGTCATGCTATGCATAGACAGATATGCAAGCAAAATCCCATAAACATAAAATAAAAAATAAATCTAAAAAATAGATGGTTGTATCTAAGTCCTATATTTAAAATATTTCCCTAATAAAATACTCACTTAGAATGTTGACTGACAAACATGAAGATCAAAGAATGTGATTAAAATATAATAACCTTTTTTGCTTTATATATTTAGATATGAAGGGGAAAGCCTAGAAGAAAATAAATCACAATGCTAACAAGATTATTTTTAAATGTCTTCTTCAGTTTTTCTCTATATTCAAAATTATCTCCAAAACCAGGCATTACTTGTATAATCAAAGAGAAATAATAAGTGTTATTTTAAATTAAATCTCATTATCTAAAATTGAATTCATTTTCCTTCCCAAATGCTCTTCACTTACCGACATTTCTATCAGTACCCATGGAATCGTTTTTCTGGTTACCCAGACTTATAACTCTGGAGAATGATTTCTTCCTTTGCAGTATATATCTTACCTTGATGGACACATGCCGCATACTATGGCAAACTGGATGCATGCTCGTGCTGAAAGATTTGGTGTGGTTACAGTTGGTAGGACCGATGCCTTAAAACACTGCAGTATCTCACATGGTCTCTGGCTTGCCTGGTCTGTACCTTATGGTTCCATCTCAGAGCATTCTTTACTTGTTAACACCTGCATGAAAACTGCAGGAGCATTGGTACTTTAAAAAAATCATTATAAAATCTATGCTGGAAGAAAAACAAAGCAATACAATATACCAATTCTCCTGGAGACTGTGGGGAGTAGAGGAAGCCCTGAGTTTACAAATCCTAAGTGAATGTGAATTATCGTTAAGGACACCAGTGTGTCAGACCCATAAGAACTGAATAAGCCTTTTTCTGGTCTGTGTGACTACTGACTGTCTACAGAAAGCACTGATGGCAGCTTCCTCTTCGTGGATACCCTTTTAAAGTGACCTCCTAGCTAGCCTTGACTAGCTACTCTTCCCACCATGCTGTGCTTAATAATGACTCTGAGGTTCTGAGTTGTGTACTTAGTGCTGCTCCATCAGAGTGTGCACAGCCTTCCTGATCCTAGCTTTTTGTATATGGGTCTGTGTCTGCCATTTTTCCATTTCCTTGGAGCCACTTTCAAGTGTTCAGAACCAAGTCATGCAGGGCACATCAGTCTTTCGACATCATTCAGCTTGTTTCTATTCATTTTAATCTGAGAGTTGGTTTATAATTGATTTAGACTGTATGTTCCAGTAAGTCAGGGATTATACATTCATATTTTACCCCTAGTTCCCAGGTAATATCAGCAATAATACTGAGGTACTCTCATTTGTTGGGTAGGTTTATATTTCTTTCAAGTCATGGTTACTTGACTGCCTGTATTTTTAAAGTTAAACCTTTATGTTTCATATCCTCTATAGTTTCTTCATCTTACAGAACCAACCACTGAACTAAGAATTCAAATGTTAATGCTTTTTTATTATAATACTTAATATTATTATATACTTAATAATCTAAAAAATTGCTACACTAGAAAAACTAGCCTTTAAGTATGGTTGCACTTATTCCATTAAAAAACTCTTCCTCTTCTGTGTGAATGAGTTTGCACTTAGCAAAAAGTAACACTTATATTGGGAACACTTCTTTTTATAAAAAGAAGTTTAATAAGTTTTCAGTATATGTATTTCTGGTCATTTCTGTGTGCTAATAATTATACTAAAAATTTTTGTTCTAAAAAAACATTGCTTGAATTTTAGTGTACTTACAGAGAACGTGGAAATCTTATTAAAGTACAGATTCTGATGAAAGAGTTCTGAGCAGAGCTTGAGCTTCTCCTAATCCTCGGGTGATCCCCAAGTTACAGTGCTAGACAGGAGTCTGCAGTTTTTCTTACACGTAACACTTCTTGGCATTTAGACTTGGTGTCTGTCCAGCTCCCCAAATCTCAGTTTTAATGAGCTTTTCAAAAAGGCTCTGAGTATTAAATTTGGATGGAAGGACAGATCAGTAATCTAGTGTTAGTCCCAGCTTGACTCTGTGATCTCTAGGAGAGTCTCAAAATGGCAGAGAACTGGTTTTTAGTCAGGCCTTCGTCATCTTTTCCTTCTCTGCATCTTAAAGTCTCCTGAATTTCTAGACTGGAAATAATGAAATGAAGACCTGTTTTTTGCTCATAGCTACTTAGCCATCTTTCAGGTATTTCCACATTTTGGTATCAATTATCTTGCAAACATGAAATCCAGAGACTACTCAAATGACTAAAATAAATCTTCAGGAGATGATCCTTTTTCTCTTTTACATTCATCAGTTTCACTGTTTGGGATATTACTGACTCTGGTAGCTTTTATTTTCTTGCGATGTTTGCTTTGGACTCAGTTGTTGCATGTACATAGCAGTAGTCCAAGGCTTTGGTGATTATTCTTTTTATATTTAATCTTTAGAAGAACTCAGCTTCACAAAAGCTGTTGGTGTCATTCTCACGTCTGACTGTTTAAAATTTCAATGCCAGTCCTAGCAAGGGAAGTACAGTCTTCCAATATTTTATCTGTAATATGTACCTCTGGATGGATAATGGCAATGTTCCTTGTTTCTATACACATGAAAGCCATTTCCAAAAGAACATGGTAACACAAAAAAATGAAAGAAACTGAGTAGATATTATACTGTAGCTCTATTGTCTTCTAAGATAGTAAAAAGAAAATGTCCTATATGCTCATTTAGTTAACTACTATACATGTAAAGACAGATGACTCTAATCCTCTGTACACATCTATGCTGGTGGTGTTGGAGATTTGACAGTGAGATGGGAAGGTACAAATTTTACATAGATTTTAAAAGTAGGCCTAGTAGGAGATAGAATGACAATTTTGAAAAGCTCTAAGTCTGACAAGATTTGTAAATGCTCTAGGCAGGTAGTATATCATAGACCACTGTAGTGGGAGGCTACTTGTTTGTTCCTTGCTGCTCAGCCCTGAAATAATCACTCAGAAACTATATTATTTAAATCACTGTTTGGTCAATCATTTAATTGTATTGCTAGCTAGGTCTTATATCTTTGGTTAACCCATTTCTATTATTTTATACCATGAGGCTCATGGCCCACTGGCAAGGTTCTAGCTGGCAGCTCTAGTCTTTCCCCTGTTGTGACTACATGGCGTCTCTCTAATTCCACTTTTTTTCTCCCATCATTCAGTTTAGTTTCTCCTGCCTACCTCTGTTCTGAAATGCTATAGGCTCAAAGCAGTTTCTTTATTAATTAACAAATAAAAGCAACACATATACAGAAGGACTTCTGATATTATTTCCTTTTTTCTGTTTAAATAAAAAGGAAGGCTTTAACATTAACATAGGAAAATTACATCTAACAAAATGGGTATCAAGCAAGAATTACAGTTGCAATATATATCTACTTTATCTTTTATCATAACTAAGGAAAACTATAACTATCAATTCTTCAACTCCATCAAAGACCCCAGAAAGGATATAATATTACCTAAGTAAACAGGAGGTGCATTGTAAGCAACTTCCAAAACTCTAGAATTGGTAGAGACATCTCACTGCCTGGACAATCATTCAAAGTTCTTTTCTTCTGTTAGGGGCATCCATCTTCAGCTTACAGGCCGATAGTATCCATCAGACTTTTCCACAAAGCAGTAAATTTCAAAGACAGTTTCACCTATATTGGCGGTTTGTCAGTAACATTTCTCTGTGCCCTGCAGAACTCTTTCATGAAGCAGGAACCCCAAAGGATAGTCTCACCTTTAGGCAAGTTCAGCAGTCATTTCTCTTGGGTCTTGCATGTTCAGTTCATCAAGCAGTCCAGGTAAGAGCAATTTCTTTCCTAATGGCTAATAAACTCCATAAGGAGCCTCTTAAATGTCCATCATCTTCTTGAAACAGATTGGTGATGCCAGGAGAATATGTGTCTCACTGTCATAAAAAGTCCTAAGTTCTTAAACATTTTAAATGCCATATTCTGAATGTCTTTGAAAGGTTTGAAGAATGCCTATTCATCTGAAATACATCTCTGTACATCTAGATAATCTAACATTACTACAAGGTTGACTATTATAGGTGACTATCAATTAACCTATATTTCTTAATAATATATTACATTTTTAAATGAACTTCACAATCACACTACCTTATTCAAGAGCAGAAATGAGAATGAAAATAGACCCATATCTATCACCATGCACAAAACTCAAGTCCAAGTGGATTAAAGACCTCAATATCAGTCCAAACACACTGAACCTGATTGAAGAGAAAGTGGGAAGTACTCTACAACATGTGGGCACAGGAGACCACTTCCTACGTATAACTCCAGCAGCACAGACAGTAAGGGCCTCATTGAATAAATGGGACCTCCTGAGACTGAGAAGCTTCTGTAAAGCAAAGGACACTGTTGCTAAGACAGAAAGGCAACCCACTGACTGGGAGAAGATCTTCACCAACCCCACAACTGACAAAAGTCTGATCTCCAAAATATATAAAGAACTCAAGAAACTAGACCGTAAAAGGCTAATCAACCCAATTATAAAATGGGGCACTGAGTTGAACAGAGATCTCTCAACAGAAGAAGTTCAAATGGCAAAAAGACACTTAAGGTCATGCTCAACTTCCTTAGCGATCAGGGAAATGCAAATCAAGACAACTTTAAGATACCATCTTACACCTGTCAGAATGGCGAAAATCAGAAATATCCATATAATAATATTGCTCTAAAATTTGTATCAATAGACCAAGATCTATACCAATGCAAATCTCCCTTTAAATGTAAATAAACATTTATAGACAATATTTGGGAATATGGGCATAGTTCTTCCCAAACTGCTTCCTGCTTTTTGTTGGGTGACCTAATTTTTGGGGGTGTTCACGGTGACCTTTCAGGGAGTCTTAGTTCATCAAACCACATTAGTCTGTAAGAAATCCACAGGTCTCATCTTCTGTGGAAACAAAAGCAGAATCTCTTTTCCAAGTAGTAACTCCTTAGACCCAAATTTTGGAATCAAGATACCTTTAAAATATAGAGGTTGTTTTAGCTTAGCAGCCCATACAATGAAATGATTCTTTGTTACATAGTTCTATAACAGTCAAAAAATTCAAAGAAAACACCATTATATATATATATATATATATATATATATATATATATAATCCCGACTCTCTGTGTATATTCTATCTTTATGTGGCTTATTTTTTTTACTCTATGACTTTTTCTACAAGTTTATTCCATCTCTTTAAAGATATTGCTTTATTTTTTAAAAGACAATTTACTACTTTTTATAATTCTCTATACTCTTTTTCCTCTCTCTCCCAAGCCATGACTATTTATTCAACACTGTGTCTTGTTTAGAGGTCTTTTATGACTAAAACTCTTCTATGGTGCATGTGTATTCCTTTTCTGACCAGAACTGCTTCTTAAAATGCAAAGTAGTGTGACTAGAAATAAAGCTGCTTTGCCTTTTGGCTCTTCCCAGTTAGACATGGCAGGGGTCTGTTCAGCGTGAGAAAAGCCCACAGCCTCATTTTTAGTCACAAAGCAGATCTAAGAAAGTTGTAATCCTCTGCTTACAGATCTCATTTGAATGTTCCATAGTGAACATCCTAAGAGTTAGAGTTATTTGTGCTAGTGAACCAGGAAGCTGCCGCTTTGTTTTAAAGAAGTCATGCAGCTTTTTTTTCTCCCACTGAATCAGCAAGACCTCCCTTAAAGGAATTGTGGCATGCTGTCAGAAAGTAGAGCCCATTCAGAAAAGAAAATGTGGCTAAACTTTGTTTTTTAGTGTCTAAAATTCCTCTCCAGCACTCTCAGAATTTATGTGGATTTAGTTAGCACATATTGGCTCACCATTTTGTTGTGGGGAGCAGCTTGTTCACTTTCCTTCCATCCAGATTCCTTTCCTGAAATAACAACACAGAAATGATATTAATTAAATCACTGCTTGGCCTATTAGTTCTAACTTCTTATTGACTAGCTCTTACATCTTAATTTAACCCATCTCTATTAATCTGTGTATTACCACGTGGCTGTGGCTTACTGTCAAGGATCCATCCAGCATCTTTCTCTGGTGGGGCTACATGGCTCCTCCTTGACTCTGCCTTCTTTCTCCCAGCATTCAGTTTAGTTTTCCCCACCTAGCTCTATTCTGCCCTATCATAAGCCCAAAACAGCTTCTTTATTAACCAATGGTATTCACAGCACCCACATCAGAACACATTCTCTGAAATTTGTCAGTATTTGAGACAATAATGTCATGGTTAATGAATTAATTAACTCACTTTAGATAGCCCCTGTTGGCTGTCTGCCCATCTACAATAGAACTGCAGTCACAAGGTTAGAAGCTATGTGTGATTTTTGATGAGGACTCATGGTTGGCAGTGTTGAGTATATACCAAGAGAAAGTACCAAATACAGTGAGAGAGCCTGGAGACAGCAAGCCAAGAAAATGTGACATCCTGTCTTTATAGGCAGAGTTCTGTGTTTTGTGTGGGCATTTACTCACTCTCTTCATTGTTTCCAGACAGAACACTGTTCATGAGCTCATGAACATGAAAAATGATTTGTCCCCTGTTATACATAAAAATCATGTTATATATAATATGTTTAAGCAACACACATACACATACATATATATGTTTTTAAATGAGAGTCATATTTAACATTAATATGACTCTCTCTATGTAGTGAGTTTACTCATTCTATCTGAAGCAGCCAAATAATGTTTTAGAGCTAAAATAGGCAGGTCTGAGAATTAAGAGACAGTTACAAGAGGAAATGTCAATGCTTCTGAATATTCTTAATATACTAGAAGAAAAATTTCTTTCTGTCCTGTGAGTCAGGACTCAGTGATTTTGAAGAACATCCTGTCCAAGGGAGGTATGTTTCTATGGAATCCCAAAACACTGATGTTTCCTTTGAACTGGAAGTTGAAGCTCTTCACTCTAGAGAACACTCTAGATTTTTACAATGGAAGTCATTGTGCCATTCTTGGTGATATATCATAGTTTCTAGCTTTTTAAAGATTGGATTTTTGTTACAAAATAAGGATAAGAGACTATGTTTAGAATTCATGGGAATCACATGAAAACACTTGTTATTCTCTTGCCTAGCAGTCCTTGGAAATCTGTGATAACTAAATGAAGATATTATAATGGAGCCTATTATATGAGAATGCAGGGGTGTCTCATTGCATGAGATATGAACCCCGGTCTTTGTTAAGAGGCTAACAGATAGAAGGAGCATTCTGAAATCAAAGTGTAACTATTATGTTTCTCAGCAGAGGCCTTGCAACCACCTACAGAAATGAAGAATATAGCACTTATATGTAAGTGTGTATGTATGTATATATGTATGTATGTATATTTGTTCTAGTGCCAAAAGCCAGACAAGAAGCAATCTAAGGGAAGAAGGATATGGATTGACTTAGAGTTCTAGGAGATGCAATCTGTTATGGCAAGGAAGTGATGATAGCAGGACTAAAAACAATTTTCAATTTCAATTGTATGAACTCTGCCTACGTGTTTTTCTGTATTCCACACACATGCCTGATACCCACAGAGGCCACAAGATATCAGATCTTTCTTATGTGACTGGAACTATAGATAGTTGTGAACTGCCATGTAGGTCCTGGCAATGGAAGCAAGGTCCTCAGAAAAAGTAGTCAGGGTCTTCTAAGGCACCTCTGCCGCCCACATTGTAATACTTTTATGACAACCTAGTATAATTTCCTGAGCACAGTGAGTTTCTCTGACAATTTAATGGGGGCAGGGAAGAGACTGTGCAAAGCTGCAAAGCCCAATGAATAACCACTTACTTAGAAATTCAAGTTTCTAATGGAGGTTGAGCAGTAGAGCTCCAGACTTCTGGGATCTGAAATGATCACTAGGAAGACAGTATTGAAAGAATTTCATTATGAAATAGCATGTGTCTACTAGGAAAGCATATTTTGCTGGCAAGGGGGTAAAGTATTCTGTTAAACACTGTACTAATTATGCAAGGAGCATAAAGTTCCCCTTCCATCTATACTGTAAAACATTTCTGGTTCTAAATCTGCCACCAGCTCCAAACACTGATAATCCTATGCCTATGGTTATCTGACTTGAGTTAGTTTCATCTTCCCCATCTCATGCGGTTATTAGCATTCTCTGTGAACTACTCAGCGAAGTTTGATCAATACTCTATGATATGGGAGTGATTTTTTTCTAATCTGTTGCTTTCATTGGTTAATTAATAAAGAAAATGCCTTGGCCCATTTGATAGGCCAACCCTTAGGTGGATGGAGTAAACAGAACAGAATGCTGGGAGAAAAAAGCTGAGTCAGGGAGTCGCCATGATTCTCCCTCCCAACACAGCCACATGTTAAGATCTTCTCTGGTGAGCCACCTCGTGGGCTACACAGATTATTAAAAATGGGTTAGATCAATATGTAAGAGCTAGCTAATAAGAGGCTGGAACTAATGGGCCAGGCAGTGTTAAAAAGAATACAGTTTCCATGTAATTATTTTGGGTAAAGCCAGGCGGCCGGGAGCTGGGGCAGCAGGGAAGCAGCCTGCCACTCTCTTCAACAGAGTGGCACCAAATGTGTTAACAAACACCATGTAAAACCTGAGAGAGCTTAATTTTAAACAGAGAAAAAAAAAACAGAGTTTAATGCAGATTTTTGCTGTTTGTTGTTGGTGTGCTGTAGAGAGATTTCCTGTTTCAGCAGTAGTGGCAGAAAAAAAAAAAGCTTTGTCATTTTAAAGCACGGATTCCTGGGACTGTACTGCCAGTGCCAGTGCAAACTGTGGCTTTGAAGCATTTCAATGGCTTTTATGGGACTGGATGTTTCTGTTCCCGCTTGGGATCGGAAGGTGAGTGCTCTGAGACCATGCCAATGGCTCAGCACTCCCGGCCTGTACCTGGGCAGATGGCAGAATCAGGCTTAGGCCAGCAGAAGAGCATGGCAGATTCCTGCCTCCATACAGAGACGTGTTTTCAGACTGCACAGTGCTCTGCATATCAGGTTTGGCTGTAACTAGGATGAAAAAAGTTTCTGTGCCGCATGCTCAGTCTCAGAGTTAAAGTGCTGAGTGCAGCTCTTACCTGGCAGCCCCAGAGCTAGTAGAAAACAGTATGAACTCCATTTGAAATTGGAGAGAAGTAGAGCCAACATCCAGAGTAGCCTTTCTCCCTGCAGCTCAGAGGCGCAACTGATTCAGTCACAAGTGGCTCCGCCATGTTGGACTGGGCAGGGCAAGCCTGCAGTACCTGTTTTTGCCCTAGGAATGTCACAGCTTAGATTCTTAAGTGCTTAGTGATTTAAAGGCATAAAACAAAGTGCTCCTGGATAGTAAAAAAAATTACAGATTCACAATAAAACAGATTTCAGACATAGAAGACCTATAAATGGATCACAGTGTTGGATGAATGTACGTAGGCTTGAGAGAGAGAAGAAAATGAATATAGAGAATAAAGTTAATGGTTTAAAAAAAGGGTAAAGTCTTTAAAGAGGCAGAGTACAGATAGTTATAGATTAAGTGAAATAAAGAAAAATAAGCACATAAAAATGGAAAATTCACAGTAAGTCTGGATTCTTTGTATTATTGTGTTTTCTTTAAAATTTTTGACTGTGAAGGAGCTAAGTAAAGAGAGACATTTCATTATATGGGCTGCCAAGCAGAACCAGAATGGATATCATAAGGGTATTATGACTTCAGAATTTGGGTCTAAGGATATGATGCTTTGGAAAGGAATTTCTTCTTTTGTTTTCACAGAGGATGAGACCCTGTGGATTTCTTCTATCCCAATATGGTATGATAGACCACGCCCTCCTGAAAGTTTGATGTGAACATCCTCAAAAAATTACTTCGCTCAACTGCCAACTAAGATAAATCTGGCACACAGGTTACACCATAAACAATCTGATTAACAGTTCCCCCATTCAGCAGGAAGCAGTTTGGAAAGAAAAAACTGCGCCCATCTTCCCAAATATTGTTTATAAATGTTCTTTTACATTTAAAGGGGGATATGATATAGGTATGAATAATTTGCATTGGTATGGACTTTAAGGTCAATTTTGATATATGTATATGTATTTCTGATATTGATTAAGGTATTGTGATTGTGTAGTTCATTTAAAATGTAATGTATAATTAGGAAATATAGGTTGTTAATGGATAATCATGTATAATAGTCAATCTTGTAGTCATATTAATTAGATTTTTCTAGATATGTAGAGATATATTTCAGTTAAATAGGCATTCTTCATATCTTTCAAAGACTACAGAATATGGCATTTAATGTTTTAATAATTTAGGGCTTTTCAT